>NC_068386.1:14352779-14530669 GCF_023724105.1 Carassius gibelio | reverse complement strand
GGTTTTTCTCCAAACAAGTTTAAAGTGCTCCTTCTGCACATTTATAACAATTATTTTGATTATCACTGAGATAAAGTAACGACAATGAGATCTTAAACCATACTTTAAAATTTATGTTTTATAAATCAAAATGATCAAACAAAACCAGTAGCTTCTGCAAACACATTATGCTGACACTATGCATTTTTTAGCAATTTTTTCAAAATTCTATTTTATTTTATTTTTTACAAGATGGGCGTAATAAGATGCCCTTTTCATAAACTGTGATGATGCATTTCCACAGTTATTGACATTGTAAATTTAGAAAAGTTTTTGTCTCTGTATGTTTTTATGTAAAGTACATAAATATAAATTTCAGAAAACTAGTTGGGTGACAGAGGGAATTTGACATCTACATTTACATTTATTCATTTAGCATACACTTTTATCCAAAGCAACGGATATAAGATGCAATTTGAAGAGTTCAGATGCAATTTTGCATGCATCTGCATCTGCAATTTTCAACTAAAATTTGGATTTTTATCAGGCTCCTATATTTATGTTCAGTTATTTCACTTTAATAGCCTGGAAAAGGACCTGCACATTGCCATTAAAGTAAAATGACTCAACCTAAGCATAGGAGCTTGATAAAAATGCTAATTTTAGATGAAAATTTCAGATGGCACTTAGAGGCTTTTGCATCTGAACTCTTCAATTCTTCTTAATTCTGACAACCATAATCAATTGATATATATATATATATATATATATATATATATATATATATATATATATATATATATATATATATATATATATATATATATATAAAATGTAATATGACTTTATCAAAATGACTACATTTGGTTACACCAATACAAATCTTTTTTAAGGGTTAAATCAAGTATAAATAGATTATTTCGATGACAATTCCAGTATTGACCAAAACTAGTTATCGATCAAGGGATTCACTAATGTCACTGAGAGTATGTATACTAGTTAGCAACCTAGACAGTCCAAAGGTGGTGTGTATATTTGTGTGTGTCCCAGTTGTATGTGTATCTCTGCTGCAGGAAACAGTGGTATCCTGTTTTGCAGTGGACTCCCATTGTTGCACTGATTAAACTTACACTAATATACACACCACAGCTACTGCGCTGTTAATGATGAGAAAAGAGCAATGTGTCTGAGATCAAGCAGTCGTGATTCATAATACACACATTTGGCCGGGAAGCCTTCACACAAGTGCCCCCGTCTTGCGCGACAAAGGATGAAGCACTGGACACAACACATTGTGTGACTGTATTGTGTGTGTTGTCTAGTCTTTCTGTCTCCACATGGTCATCCGTCACTCTTGACCGTCCAGGCCCTGTCTGTTTATTTTTCTGTCTTTTGAGTAACAGAGACGGTTTACACTGTAATTACACTAAATCATTTCCTAGTTTGATGAGCTTGGTGAGCTTGGTCATGATGTGGGCGCCATTTTTCATATGAGGAAATGACAATTGTCTCTGACCAAATCATTGTATTTTCTTTTCTTGCTAATTATGGACTTCTCCTTTGTCTTTCATTTACATGAGAAAAACACGTTTCAGTCTGTTCATGAATGGTGCAAGTATTTATGAGTGAAAAGAGTTCTAAACAAATATGCTGATTTATTTTGATATGAGGGGACAACAGGTGATGGACATTTTTTTTTTTCACTGGAAGAAGTGCTACTATTGATTATTGATTTGTATGCATTATAAACACTGGTTTTCACTTCACAAGACTTTAGGTGGACTAGCTGACATGAGATTCAACATGAGGCTGAAGTCATTCAAAAACATGGGGTCCGATGCTTATAAGAAACTCAAGAAACTTATAATAATCTATGTTGAAAACAGCTGTAAATATTTAATATTTCAGAGGAAACTGAGATACATTTTTTGGATTCTTTGATATATTGAAAGTTCAAAAGAACAGTATGTATTTAAAAATCTAATATTTAAATCTAATCTAATCTAAAAGTATTTAATACACTCCCCCTCTCTCTCATAAGCGCACACACATACACATGAGTACACACACAAACACTCCCCAATCTTAACCCTGTATAGAGACAAAAATCTCAAATAGTTTTACTCATGGTTTTATTAAACTCTTACATTTCTTGTCCAAAATACAATACAATACTATATTCTTCTTTAAATTTATAATAAAAAAAACTGTTTCTGATTAAATGGTTTGTTGCATTTTTCCCCTCCAGCTGTTTGTGACCCTATGACTTTCACTGCAGAATGGACCTCACAGAAATCAACCATGGTTTTACTGTAGTAAAAAATTAGGAACCATGTTTTTTTTTTTTTTTGGCATAATTATTACAATTTGTATAACTATTGCTAGTGGTTAATTTGTGGTTACCATGATTTACCTATACTAACCATGATTTTTTTGGTTTTGGTAAACCATGGTTAATGTTAGTAAGGGCTGACCCGTTTAGGGTCACAACCCACCAGTTGAGAAGCACTGATCTTCTAATGCTTTGTTTATCTATGTAAATTTTACCATTTACACTAAAAGCATTTGAAAAAACAGGTCTGAACAACTTAAGAAAAGAGGTTTTGCCAATCACAAATTTTTTTTATTTTTCTTTAAAAAATTCACTTTCTTGATAAACAATCACCACCCGCAAATTATTTTCCCCTTTCATGTCTTTCTCTGAGAAGCAGACAGGAAAAGCATGTAAAGAATCCATAGGCACTGAGAAAAGGCAAACCCACGATTCCCACTCGCTCGTGTTAATGAAGACAAACTACAAACAAGCAAAAAACACAAACATACAAACATTTGACGAGAGCTCTACAAAACCAAACACCTGATAGCAGGAGATAAATGTGCTGTTATTTCCCACAGAAATTAAAATGTCTGTCAGCACCCTTTATGCCTTGGCTTTTGAGTGCATTTTAGTTTTCATAGCTCACAATCAGAGCTGATCCTCTTTGAGACCAGAACAAAATCCTCTCACATTCCCCTGCTAAGCTCTCATAACATCTTCTCTCTGTCTCAGCCAGAAATTGAAGGTTATATAAAAATTATTTCTGCCATTTTTCCCCAGAAAACTCCAGATAGAACATCCCTCTAAATCCCTTCTGATACAATACACACTGTTGCATAGGACACAAAATAGTACAAAAGTAACACAATAACATTAAACACCCCAAAAATTTTAACTGTAAACAACCCCACAATTAACTTACAAAACTAAAGCCATAAACAATAAAACAATGAAACAGAGTTGATAGGGAATAAATTATCATAACCTTTTCTTTTTCTTTTTTTAATTCACAAAGCCCAGTCTTGGAGACTCAGAAGGCTTTGGTGAATTAAGTACTGCATGATGTACAGAAAGACCCAATAAAGGGTTTGTTTGTCACAGATCAAACCAATATTATCATATGCAAAACAACATTAACAGCCAATGACAGTTCAAGAGTTTCATTGGCCCATTTTATGGGTTAAGAATATGTACATTTAAATCAAAGTTAATTTGCTGGTTACTCCTCCTCTTATGCCCTGCGTGTCACCACA
Source organism: Carassius gibelio (assembly GCF_023724105.1). Lineage (NCBI taxonomy): Eukaryota > Metazoa > Chordata > Actinopteri > Cypriniformes > Cyprinidae > Carassius > Carassius gibelio. The sequence continues at coordinate 14,527,120 of NC_068386.1, read as the reverse complement.
ACTCAACGAATAAAGCCTTTAGATTTTGTGCGACTTTGGTGTTCTCTGCGTGAGGGGAATGAATAAAGTTATTGTTCATTTAAATGAATGTGTTTATGGGCTCACTGTAAATAATGATGTTCTGACAGTGACCGTGTCACTGAGAGGGGAAAAAAACAAAGCCTTTTTGTTCCAGCTACAAAACAAGAACTGTAAACAGAGGCATACCAAGTTGTCCTATATTCTTTAATCTCAGAGGCAGATACTCTTAATCTAATGACATTCAGTTAAACTAATTTCCTATGTTTGCGTTGTTCTCTACCGCACAGAGGAAGGTTTTACGCTTATAAAATGTATTTTGGGCTTCGTCACTTGAGTTGGATGCGGATGAAAGAGCTGCCAAACTGCCATATGGCCACAATTAAGAACAATGTTATAACAAAGTATCCTATGATTAATAAACGATTTGTAAACGCTACATTCATTATTTAAGTTATAGAACGTGATCTTTTCCTAAAGGCCACCCGGAACTGTATGGTACCAATATAAAAAAATTATACAATTATACATATACATACATATATATATATAGAGAGAGAGAGACTAATGGTAACATCACTTTCAGAGAAATGGCTGAAATAAGAAAGTTTTAAGCTCTCCATTCAGGGTTTGTTATGTTTGCAGATTTGAACACCTTTTAACTAAGAAACAACTGCAAACAAACCGAGAGCCTCCTCATAGATATAAGGATTAACCAAAAATACAAAGTGAAAATAGTCTGTCACTCAAAGAACTTAAAATTCACAGTCATTATTTACTCATACTTATGAGTAAAACAAACCTGTATGACTGACTTTTCTTCCAGGAAACACACACACAAAAAAAAAATTCTAAGGAGATCTTTTTTTTTTCATCCAGTTACAAGAAAACAGGTACAGGCTCTTAAAAAATTGATATTAAAGTCATATGCATGTGTTTTTAAGATAATAATCTTCCCCTGAAGTGAGCTCAAATACTGGATTAGTCCTATTTGAGTATGAATTATTTAGTTGAATCAAGAGATTCGTTAAATAAACCATTTAAAAGAGCAATCCATTCATGAAACATGTCCCAAGGAGAGCTGAGATCAAGATTTATCAGTTAATAAAATATTGAATTTGTCACAAAAAAAACTTAACTCACGACTTCAGAAAACTTTGAGTATGACTACTACAGTATGGTGTCTTTCGTAACACTGAATGCTCCAGGTCCAATTCTATGTCATTTAAAATGTCTTAACATGTCATACAGGTTTGGAATATGATTGTGAGTAAATTCACAATTTGTATTTTTGGAGTAAACATCCTTAAGGGGTTGCTTTTCCAAAAATGAGAATTCTATTATTTACTCATCCTCATGTCATTCCACACTTGTATGACTGTTTCTTATGTAGAAGAAAAAAAAGAAGCTATTCTGAGGAATTCTGGCAGCCAAACTGTTTTGTTTACCTTCCAAAAAAGAAAGTCACACAGGTTTGGAACAATATGATGAGTAAATGTTGACATGATTTACATTTCTGGGTGAACTATCCTTTTGACTAAACAGACAAGAAAATAGTCTGTCCTCAGAATTTAAAGAGGCAGTTTCACTAGAGTTTTGAGTTCAGAAGGTATCATGGAAGTCTGAAACTCAAACCAGAATGTTTTCTGGCTTGGGTAAAAAGGAGAGAAGGCAATTAATTCGATTCAATCACATTTAGTCGAAATCCTCTCTCAGATTTGGATCAGTTTATAGGAGGGCTTGTTTGGAATGATAGCTCCGAACCACCAGAAGAGGAAGAAGCGGATGAGGCTAGTAAAGATGCCGGGTGTGTTGGGCACCTGAAAGACAAAAAATAAATAAAAATGTAAAAATAAATACATTTTAAAATAAAATAAATGACACTTTCTCAGGTCAGCCTCTTCATCATCTTACCATTATATAATAATCATGGAGTTGAAGGCCATACAGTGTCCATGATGTGGATGTGAAAAATGTAGCCACGGTCAAGGAAAAAGACAAGCGCTCCACAGACTTATTTCGCACAATATCCAACTGGTGGAAATGAAGAACACAAAAGTTTTTTGAGAGGAGAATGATGCATTTGCTACCATTTATTATAAAAAAAATAAAATAAAAATAATATATACAGAGGAGACGGAATTGTTGAGAGAAAGGGGGACTGAAACATGATGCAGGCAAGACTCAAACCTGTCTTCCACTTAAGCACCAAGGATCAGCAAATCTGAAGAACATGTACTCTCTGTTGCATCACAGCTCCAAACACGTGTTATTTACACTCACCCATAGTCTCTCCCATAACAAGCAAATATGGACACTTGCAGAAAGTGACAGAGGGAAAAACAGGAAGCAACAAAAGGAGGTACAATAATGACAGGAAATGCACCACCGGGCAAAGGAAAGATAGACAGAGCTGGACTGATAAATATGGAAGAGAGAGAGAGAGATCCAAAACAGGAAGATGGAAACTATGAGAGGGCAAAAAAAGAAGGATGGATGTAGTGATAAACAAAAGGTGGAATGCTGGAATGTCACAGTTAGACTTCACACCATTATTTTATCAAGGGAAACGATAAGAAGAGAACATGTGCATTTATTTTAGAGTTGATATATGGTAGATGTGAAACCATCCTCCGTAAAATGCGGAGAGAGTGTTACATGCTATTCACAAACAGCACGTAACACCCTAAAGAGAAAGGAAAACATGAAATCACATTATATGACCCCTTTAACGCCGGTTAAATGTATAGGTGTGTACTCACGAGATCAGCGAGAGGAGAGAGGTACATACTGATGGTGAACACACTGCAGGCGAGGCCCAGCTGAGAGAGTTGAGCTTCTCCAGAAGGAATCACCACAGTAAAATACACCCAGCCTACACACAACACACTCACCATCGTCAGTGTCTGCGAGAACACTCGCCTCTGAAACACACACACAGACACACACACACACACACAAGTACAGCATAAATTAAGTCAGAGGAAGCTGTTCAGATTATAATGGAAATGGAAGGATATTGTTTAGTAATACATCAACATTTATTAAGCACATGTGGATTATTTTCTGATCACTCTTACAACTTATTCAGAACTTTTTATTTGTTGTATGTTTTATTTGTTGTATATACAGTGGGTTTCAAATGCCTGTGTTCACATTATAAAAAAAATCATCAGGGATCAATTTGAGTTAAATCTGGATCTAACCTATATAGAAATATCATGTTATTTTTTAAATTAAACTTTTCACTCAACTTGTTAACATAACTGATAAAATAACTTGTAAAATATTGTATTGATTTTTCAATTAAATGTTTCATTTTAAACTTCATTCAAATTGGCATTCTAAAAATATAACTTTTGAATAAACTTTTAAATTAAACTTTTCATTCAAACTAGAATTCTGATAACATAACGTAATCGACTGAACTTTCAACTTAAAATATTCACTCTAATTGTTATGTTGATAATGTAACTTGTAATTAAAAATATATTATTAATTTGTAAATTAAAATTCACACAAATTATCATCCCGATAATAACTTGATATTCATATATTTCACTTTTAATATATATATATATATATATATATATATATATATATATATATATATATATATATATATATATATATATATATAACTTGTGTATTAAATAAATTCAATAAACACAGACTGAAGTAGTTTAAGTCTTTGTTTTAGATGAACACCGAGCTGAGCCAGATAACGAACGAACGATTGACTCGTTCTCTAGTAAATAAGCATTTCTATCAGACACGTCCAATTCAAGAACCGAGGAGCTGATGATACCGCACATGTGTGATTCAGCGTGAAGCAGACTGACACAACAAAGAGTCTGAACCGAACTGATTCTTTTGACGAATGATTCTGAACTGATTCTTCTGAACCAAAGGCTTGAATCAACTGCAATTCATCTACAGTTCTCTCTTCACAGCAGTTCAGTCAGTGTACTGTTTGAGTACATGAATTACTCCGGGATATTGGTTTGTTTGAACTCAGAGGGAGCATACACACAGCTTCAATGGAGGAACTGAGAGCTCTCGGACTAAATCTAAAATATCTTAAACTGTGTTCTGAAGATGAACGAAGGTCTTACGGGTTTGGAACGACATGAGGGTGAGTTATTAATGACATAATTTTAATTTTTCTGTGAACTAATCCTTTAAGTTTCCACAGTCTGTGATGATTTGGGGTGCAATGTCATCTGCTGGTCCATTGTGTTTTTTAAAAACCAAAGTCACTGCACCCGTTTACCAATACATTTGGGAGCACTTCATGCTTGCTTCTGCTGACCAGACTTTTGAAGATGGTGATTTCATTTTCCAGTAGAATTTGGACCTGCCCCCACTGCCAAAAGCACCAAAAAGGACCATGGTGTTGGTGTGCTTGACTGGCCAGCAAACCTACCCGACCTGAACCCCATAGAGAATCTGGGCTACTGTCAAGAGGAAAATGAGAAACAAGAGACCAAACAATGCAGATGAGCTGAAGGCCACGGTCAAAGAAACCTGGGCTTCGTTACCACCTCAGCAGTGCCACAAACTGATCACCTCCATACTACACTGAATTGAGGCAGTAATTAGATCAAAAGGAGCCCCTACAAAGTATTGAGTACATGTACAGTAAATTAACATACTTTTTTATTGGTCTTATGAAGTATTCTAATTTGTTGAGAGTGAATTGGTGAGTTTTTGTTAAATGTGAGCCAAAATCATCACAATTAAAAGAATCAAAGACTTAAACTACTTCAGTCTGTGAGCTGAATTTATTTAATACACGAGTTTCACAGTTTGAGTTGAATTACTGAAATAAATTAACTTTTCCACAACATTCTAATTTATTGAGATGCACCTGTATTTTTAAGTCTGGTCTCAGACTTTGGATCCCACTGTATAATCAATAAGAGTTCAAGAACTGGACAGCGCTAAAGGACAAACCTTGTCTTTGGCATAATGACAGTAGGTGATGATGTATAACGTCTGTAAAAAGGCCCCAATGATGTTTACAGATATCACCGTTCCATCTCCCTTTAATAATCCATAGTACAGCCAGCCTAGATTACTAAAACACACACAAAGACACATAATCATTCAAATAAACTGAAATCTATGCACAATGCGCATATAAAGTTGCATTCACATATACAACATTACTGAATGAAAGCTACAGGTGTAAAATACCAAACACATACTTCAAGCATGTGGTGAGGAAGGGCAGAAACTGAACGTTATCTGCACTCTGTGTGGTCTTCATTTTCTTTAAGTCGGTCCTGCAAATGCAGAGAGGAATATGTTGATGAAGATTTAGACATCTAGTAGCTACACAGTACAATACAATAATACAAGAATAAGCGGTATTCTATACCTATTCATAAACTGTAAAATAATAATAATAATTATAATAATTATACAAAGAGAAGACATGCAATTAGAGTAATATTATATTGGATAAACATAGATATGCAAATCATATGCTTTATATTTTGTAATGTAACTTCATACTGATAGTGAAATTTATTTGTTTCAGACGTTCTGCAGGTTTCAGGCAAAGTGCCATAATTGCTAATACTCTAAAATATTAATATCTTGATGACAGCGTTGGCTAATGTCAGTAGTAACTTAGTATAATGGCGGAAACTTTTGTTACCATGGTATCTTGCTGTGAGGGGGCTGTTTATTAAGTTTGAGTACAGGCAGTTTATATTAGGCGCAACAACATATTTGTAACCACTACAGTTGATACAAAACAGTAGAGAACTTTGTTTATTTAAAACATTTATAACTAATTCATTTACATACTAAACAGTAAACTCTAGAAAGGCGCAAGATGTCACCAGATGTGAAGATTATTAAAACCCATAAGTGTGTACAGTTTAGCTCAGCTACATTATAACTGATGTGACTGATCATAAATATCAATTAAAACACTTAGTAACTTACAATCCCGTCGTGAACATCCCGACGGTGAATATGATGCACGCACATGATAGCAGCTGCAGAAAATCCATAGACTGAAAAGGCGAAAAATGAGCTGTGCTTTTATGCAATCAAGCGAATTAAAATATACTTATAAAGCTCCTGCAACAGTGGAACGCTGACGTCCACCTTCTCTATTTCCGTGTTTGTAATCAGTGTGGATAGATTTCTTCACTCTGATTGGTTTTTGCCGAACGCTGCTCACTGACGTCATTTTGTAGTCCGGTTGTAGTGAAATAGAGAAATAGAGAGGTAGGTGACTAAATGTAGCAATTTTACGATGTTTCCTAAAGATAGTCCTTTGAATATAATGAGTTTTGTAGTACAGTTTGTCTAGTGTAATGCGGTCTTAGAAACATTACCAAGCGTTCTTAATTAATTTTTGCACTGCCTGACCATTTTGTAATTTATTGTTATAGAAATGATTTAATTATTGTTCTAACTAAACAAAGTTATCTAAACAAATAAATAAATTCTATATTATGATATATTATACAAGTGCCTTTTTTGAAGTAGTAATTTTGTCGAATGTTAATGCACTGAAAAGCATGCTTGATTTTAAATGGGGCACAGCATCATTATTCAAATTTTTTAAAGTGCAAGATTTACATGTGCAAAATGTAATTTGACAAATTTTAAATAAATAAAAATATATTCAGGATACAAAAAATGCTAGCAATGAAATTATATTTAGCAAAGCAAAGGAGTCAGTTATTTTTTTCTAAGGGTGACAAATGCCGCCATAATTCTCTGAGATATAAAAAGTTTTCTAAAAATCCAGGTGCCAAAAATAGCCAGTTGAGAAACACTTATATAGCGAGTCCATGTGAACATCTTTAGAATTTTTTTATATTGCTGCGAACATTCTGCTTCATACTTTCAAACTAAATTATGTATTTTCCATTGACATGTGATTACATACAGACGCATCTTCTGTTTAATGTTCCAAGTAAAATGAACAAGTTATATTCTGGCACCAAAGTGTCACTTAACTAAAAGCTGTGAGGTGAAAAAAGAGATGAAAAGGGAATGAAAGAGGACAGGAAGGAAGTTTGACAGTGTTAACAGTGCCCTTTGACAATGTTTAACTTTTACACCGAGGCCTCAACATATTTCAGAAAAATTGTTTTCCCTAAAACCGAAATACTTATATAAAAAATAAATAAATTATATATATATATATATATATATATATATATATATATATATATATATATATATATATATATATATATATATATATATATATATATAATATTTGTATTTTCCTTTTATTTGAATCAAATAAATGTTTTTAATAAAAAAACAATTCCACACATTTTTTATAATTAACAAATGTCTTTATTTTATATACCTCTCAGTATATACATTTTTTACATAACTATGTACAAGTTTATAAACAAATACAGTACAAAACACAGCTTTTACCAAAAAAAAAAAATTCTTTTAACTTATTTGAAAAAAATTATTCAACAGTTTGAATTGTTTGTGCATGTTCTGCTCTCTGTCAGAAGTCCGGCTTCTTTCTCTCACTCTCTCACAAACACAAACAGCATAACCCAACATTCCTATTCAAAACCAAATGATGTTTTATGAAAAAAAAAAACAACAACTTTGATCTCATCTAAACATTAATGGCAGTACATTTTGTAGGGTGTGTTCACATTACATCACAAAAACCAACTGAAACTAGAGCAACACGAGATCCAAAACACGGGAAACACCAATGCTTGATAACTCTTCTAGATTTACAAACACTGTTATATGCATGAACATCAATTTTTTATAAGGTGCAAGATCAGGGGCAGTTTTAAGATAAATCCTGTGGTCTTTGGCTCAAATCGGTACAGTAGAGCAAAGGTCTTCATCAAACACAATATCTAGTCTACTGTTCACCCTTGTGATCACAATTCCAGTTATACAGCTAATGGTTACAAGACAAGCTCTGCGGTCTTCAGGGTTTATTCTGCATCACATTGGTAATTAAAGTTGTGATTCACTTTTAAGAAAGAAAACATTCTTTTTACAAAAGTCAAATAAAAAAAAGCAGATGTGGAAAATAATCATAGAACGGAATTAAAAAAAAATGGAGAAGGCTCTTCAAAAACACCTTTCTCTGGTCACATCACTCTCACAAACACACATACAAACACGTCACTCAGCAACTTGCACGCCAGCACCAAAATTTCAGTTTGTATAAAAAAGGTTCATATAAAATCTATTCTGAAAGCCGGTAACCAGCACCGGTGTTACAGTCTGTTGTGTCCTTAAGGACCAGCGTCCATAAAGTTATCTCATATTAGGCTCAGTGGAGAAGCAGGAAGAGGAATATAGAGATCAACGTGATGAAACTTGAGACGGGAGCAATGCGAACACCCGAACTGCCCACGCTCCTCTGCACAACTGGAATCATGGCAATAGGGTCATCTGAAACCAGAAGAGGAGGATCATGAGTACATTTACCAACTATGCAACTTGCGGAATGTCACTCGAACACCTTGGCTTACAAAGTCTAAAAATTCCACAGCTTTTCTAATACAAATGGACATGCTGAGCGATGAGAAGTGCTCACCTGCTGGAAGCCTGTTTGATGGGTTATGGACTCCACCAGCCGCTACCTTCCCCTCTAATTCCTCATGTTTTTCCATGGTCTTCTTCTCGTCTTTAGAACCTAGAAAATATTATGAAATAGTTGGACTCTTAGTAAGGCTTCGTCGTCCTTGTCATCCAGCAAAGATTAAATGTCTAGACAAAAATGGCAAGTTTGAAATGCAAAAACTTATTTGACTTACGATGAGATCCAACTACATCCACCTTCAGTCTCAAACACTCCTGTCCATGATGGTGAAGAGGCTTGGCTGTGGAAAACAGAGAAACAATTTTGGAATCTGGAATCTGAAGCGCTACAAATAATAATATCCTTGCTAATAAGTGCTAAAAAATGCTAATACATTTAGTATTTATGGTTTTGTTTCGTATTGTTTGTTATGGTAATTATTTAAAAAAAGGGAATTTTTAATTCATATATAATATTTAATAATAAATATTTAGTGTTTGTCAAAGTCAAAGATGTGGATACTTACAAATATAGTAGTAACTCTCTCCCTGACGGAACTCTTTGCCCAGAGTGAAGGGGGTGAAGCGCTGGAACTTCTCCGAGAACTTCTCTGGAGCGTGAGGAGCGAAAGGTCTGGAGCACTCCCAGCGCAGCTGGTCGAAGGACTGGGGCTTGCAGTTCTCGTAGTCTTCCAACTCCACCATGTAGAGCACGTACCGCTCGGCCTCCTGGGATGGGATCTCGCCACGAGTGTAGTGAGGGCAGATGATGTCCAGATAGTCATTAATGCGGACCTCCACGGTGTAATCATCCCATAGGAAACTGGAAGAAGAAAGAGAGAGAGAAAATCCATGAATGGCTGTCAATATTTACTGAACACATCCTACAATACTGTTGAACTGAACACAGACACACCTCGGGATAAAAATGGCTTGAAAAAAGAACTTGACGTGCACAAACAAACTGAAACAAAAGTTCTGGTGACACTGAAACAGCCTCAGGCATCCGTCCTCAGTACAAATCAAAAGTAAGAGATACACCCTTATGCACGTGTGTGGGTGACTAGTGTTCCCTCTTCACCTGGTGCTTTTATTTGTGTAAAACACCCTGTAAAATCCCTCCTTTCTTTCTTTTTCTTTCTTTTCTACTCTGCATTTTGGTGTCACACTAGGTGAAGGAGTGTAGATGGGAAATTGTCCAACTGTGTCTTCATTATGTCCTTCATGAAATGGCAAGATGTCAGAATTATATATATATAAGCTAAATAATGAATAATGGCATTTACTATATCAATTATATATTATTATATATTATCTGGAAAATATAAAAAAACATTTAACTGATAATAAATTTTTCAATTTAAGTTAGATTTTTCACAATAAATATTGTTCCAAAACTTATTATTATATATAAAAAGGTTAAATATATTTTAAACATGTTTTAAGCTAACACATTAACTTCGACAGCTCTAAAATATACGTGTCTCTTGGCAAAAGAGATGGAGCCGCTTAGACTGACTGGCTCTTTGAATCGTCTCTACGTGTTTTTACAGCCTCCTCTCTGTCTGCCTCTTCTTTTATTATCGTCTCATTTGCTTTTCCCCGTTTTCATCGGATCTGAACTTCCCTGCTGCTTTTGCCAGATGTACAAATGACAAATCCACAGGCCTCTCAGTATGTTGTTCTTTCTGTGTCTTTGCTTTCATTTTGATAGCGATTTATTATTGTAAATTTTGCCTCAAACCAACTGCATAACATTTAAGAATAAATAACATTTTTCCTAATATCGTCTACCCCACGGTGACCACAAGAAGCCATTGTTCGAACCCCATAAGTCATCTGATTGCCTGATTAGCTTAGCGAGTTTTACAACGCTACATGCCATCACATTTCCATATACCCAAAATCTTCAAACCCAATCACATTACCATAACATTTTCCTCACACGGCCCTCATGTGAACCGCCATCAAAACATAAGGCAGCGTCTACTATATCCCCCCAGCATGTCCTTTGCTCTATCACTTTCTCCCTTTTGGCACATGTACTTATGTTGCCATTGGGAGCCGTGGTTATATGATAGACAGACACACAGGCTCCTCACGGGCCCCCTGTTGTCCACTCCAACCCCCTTCATCTCTCTCTCTTTCCCACTGTGTCTCTGTGGTAAGCATTAGCTGACCTGTCTAAACAGCCTCGCACTCTATTCAGACGGAGTGTAAACATACACATCACTGCGCTCATTAGCTCTGGTTAATGCAGTCTCGCACGGCTTCTAATCAGCAGAGTGTTCAAAATACAGGGTGTACGCCTTTCTAAGCTTTTGTATGTGTATTCAATATACCAATCAACAAGTCATGGTTTATGAGACCAAGCAAAGGTAGATTAGATGCTAAATGTGCAGCTGGTCAAAGCGATTCAAATCAGAGCAGTGTGAACGTGTCCAGTGTCGCTCTGCTGTTTCTGAGAACTAGACTGTGTGGTGGGATGCCCCGTCTCACTTCCTCTGACGTCCCTTTGAAGCAGTTGAGCCGAAGATGTTTGAGACCTAATGACAATGTGTTTGCATGACCAAGACAACAACTCAAATTGGGTGTCATTAATTCCTCCCCCTCTCCTTCTCACACACATCAGCCTCAGGGTCAGGTCTAGTCTTTGGTAACAAAGGTATTTGCCTAGGGATGCACAGGCATAGGCATATGGACCATATCCATTCCATATATTTAAACATTTCATTTTTCGCACAGTACATTATACATTATTTATTTATTTGCCCAAAATAGTATTGCGTATAAAGTGCGTCCCTAGATTAGTTTCATGCTGAGAGGGTCTGGTGGGCCCTCACACTACTATTCCCATGTGCAACTAATCTCTCTGAGCTGATCCAAGGCCAGCCGCTGATATCTCAAACAATCACAGAGCAGCTCTGTTGTGTTTTTCCTCCCAGTGATCGGTCACTTCAAACGCCGCTGTGCCCACTTGTTCCCGTGTGACAGTCTGCTCTGTGATGGGCCGAGCGTGAGAGTGATGCTGTTCAAGAGGGGCACAAATCCATGTAAACACCACACATCCAAGAGGAGTGTCTGTACCTGCAGCCCCCGGGGGTCACATCACCCATCTGTTTATCACGAGACACAGAGGAGCCTGTGTTTAAATGTTTGTGTGTGGGCTTAAAGACTTCAAGTTGCAGTAAGTAATTTGTTTATTCTGACTGATTAGGTTGGTCATGTGATCTCAACATGGGGGCCCACATGAGGTGACCCGCTAGAATAAAACAGTATTTATTAAGCTACTGATATGACAGGAGTCCTCATTTTATGCAAGTTTAAAAATGCTTTCGAAAGCAATTGTAAAGACTTTAAAAAAAATTTTTTTATAACAAATAAATGCTGTTCTTCTGAACTTTCTATTAATCAACAAATCCTGAAAAAAAACATGATTTCCAAAAGAATATTAAACAGCACAATGGGTTTCAACTTTGATAGTAATAAGAAATGTTTCTTGAGTGTCAAATCATCATATTAGAATGATTTCTGAAGGATCACGTGACACAGTTATGACTGCTGACAATTAAGCTCTGTATCACAGGAATAAATTACACTTTAAAATATGTAATACAATAATATACAGTAAATACAATAAAATGCAGCCTTGGTGAGCGTTTTTTTTTTTATTACATGTAAAATAGAATTTTCTCTCAGACATGTGTTTGTCTGGTTTCCTCTTAATATTCTGTCTGCTCTCCCCCCTTTCACTCTCTGCCAAATGTTTTAAACTGTCAGGCAGGTCAGTAATGTCAAAGTTCAGGGGCAGATTTTTCAGACACACCCTTACGGAGTCAGCAGCATGCATACACACACACACACACACACACACACTGAGAGCCGGTCAGCGCTGTGTGTTTCAGAACAGATGTACTCACTGCCAAATGCACTCCACTCGCTGTCAGCAGTTGACACACACACAGGGTTTGGTTACTGAAAACCTTTAAGACCTGCTGCTTGTCATGACAAGTATTATGATCCTATTTTAGCAGCTTGTTCTCACACTATCAAGTAATAAAACCTGTCTGTACAAGCGCGTGCATGGAGCTTTTACGCTATATGTGTCCGTCTGACTTTTTTTCTCCATTACAAGCATAATATACAGAGACATCTCAGTCTTACACCTTCGTACCATTACAGTCTGACAGGTTCAAGGTGTTAAGTCACCGCTAATTCCTTTTAACGTCACTGCTTTTTCACTTTCCTGCCGATCAGTATGTTCTCGTATTGTCCTTCTTGCCCGATTACATGCCGGTAATTACCCCAGCCTTTGTGGAATGGGTCGGAATGCCATCCGGCTAATCCGCTCTTCCAAACCAGGGATTATCACACTGAGCACACGGATCACACCGCTGTTATTCCAGCACCAGACCCATCCAATATGGGCTGTTTGCAGTGGTTAAAGTGAGGTTTAGGGGTGGGTGCATTTCTGTGAGTTTAGAGCAAATCACCAAAATGTCATCCCATCTATCACTGTCCTTTTGCTCCGCCCCGAATCTGTATATTTCTGAGGCTTATATATCTTTCTGTCTCTCACCCCCCTCTCCCTCCATCTTCTCCACCCTCTTTCTTTCTCCTCTATGTTTAAAATCACATTATAAACCTGGGCCTCTTCATTCAGGCTAATTTTTGGGAGACACACTTCCTTCTTTCTTTCTGACCTCTAACCCATCACCCATCCCCCGATCCTATGTTTCTCAGTCCTTCCTTCACAAATGCCTGATTTCCCCCTCCTCCCTTTCTCTTTCACTTTTAAATGGCTGCTAATTGCTCGCTGATATGCTAGCTTGTTGTTTATTAGCACACTGTGAGCTTTAAAGCCAGCGACTTCAGTCACTAAAAGTACTTGTGAAATAATAAACTGAAAACAATACAGGCCTGAATGAAAATGATCACCAAGTACTGAAAGCGTCCTGCAGATGGCAACAGTGAGCTGCTGAAGACTGAATGCAAACTCTCCATTTAAGGTAATTAAGTAACGCCAGGCTACAAGCTTCAGGTTCTTTTGTTTACATTTGTGCGCTTACACAGCTCACACACTTTACTACACCGACAATTACACAAGCTAGCACACTACAGACAGAAAAACAGGAAACCTCCAACTCAACAGGGCAATGGGAATCAAAACAGTAATCAGGGACTGAATGAGATAGACAAAGGGAGTTGTTTGGGAAAGAAAGAACATGGGGAGATGGGAGCACGGAGGGTATTAGGACATATAGAGAGAAATAGTGAGGAAGTCTGGGCTGGAGATAAGGAGAGGAGAGGAAGAGCTCAGAATAATGGGATTTAAGGGTTAAAATGAGTGAGGAGAACAAAAATCATGAAAAGAGTTAAAAACAGGACCAAAGTCTATTTTAAATGCACATCAAAAACTGAACTGGAACAACAGATTAGTTCATGTTGAGTTATTAATCATAAATACTTGACCAGTTGAAACCCTAAAATGGAACTCTAATCTCCGGGGGTTGGTGGGGATGGGGTCTGGAAATAGCTACGATTTCATAATCAATCAAACCACTAGATGGTAGAACATTCTGTAACGGTTTGTGGAATTATGGATTATATTTCCCATACGCATCCATTTCTGAGTAAATCGGGATTATACAGCACTGGCGTCTATAAATATACAATGTGATTTCTGTGTGAATGGGTCAGATTACACACTTCTACGTATAATCTGAGGCTGAACTCTGTTCGTTTCACAGATTATAGACCTGCCTACGTAGCCGACCATGTTTGCGTGTTTATGAGCCTTAGACAAAGAACGGGGGGGGGGGGGGGGGGGGGGGGGTTGTTGGGTTAAAGAAGACAGATTTACAGCTGTCTGTGGAATCTGTCTGGTTATATGCTGATCTGCTGTTATCTGTATATGCAAGATAACAACTCAGCAATATAATGCTCAGATATATGTGAAAGATCAAACAAAGTGAGTTTGCTGAGGAAGGGATGGACAACAAGGAAATGGGGTGGACAATGAGAGGACAGCTGAAAGGTCAAGTATAACAACATGTTTGCTGGAAGGAATCCCAGTTTACTAAATATACCCAAATCGGGCAGGGCAAAAATAATGATTCAATGATGTTGACATGACGGGACTGTACACTTCCCCTTCAGCGGACTCAGCGTGCAAGCGTAGGCTTGTGAGAAGCTCAAAAACAGACTGTCAAAAACAAAGTCCATATGTCAGTCCGGACCTGAAAATCCAGTCTCCTCGAGGGGAACACTCACGCACACACCCTTCAAACCAGAGTGTCAGTTCGCCAAAGGCCACGCGCAGGAGATTAAATCATTACTGTTCACTCACACCCACTCGGTTAAAGACAATAGAGTGTGTGTTTGCGTTTGTTTGTGTGCGTGCGAATACTTTTACTCCACAGGCAAAATCAGACGATCATGCCAATTGATATTTAACACCTATCTGCCACTGATTAGTCAAGCCTGTCTAATCTACTTATATAATGACTGATTGAGTTTCACGGGCTGATTGAACAATCACTGGCTTTGATGGAAGTTTTTAAAGGAAAGAAAAGCAAAAGAAGAAATCCCATTAATGGAAACGGTTTCTTTTTTCTTAGAACATAAGATTAATGACAGAGGTTAATCTCGGAAAAAATATGCTGTTTAAAAAACCTGTGTGATCCCACCACACCTGCCATATTATGACCAACTAAAAATTGGATTATATTTACAGTTCTGGTTTTGATGTGTGGCTGTTTGTTTTTATCTTTTTCAATGCTAATAGAGCAACAGTGTCAAGGTGTTGTATGTGTAAGTATGAGACTCTTAAAAGAAGAGATCAATTCAGATTTTAATGTAGATTTTTTAATTTAAATTGCTTAATATTCTATTGTTACAAATTTTCCTGTTGTGGTTATGCAACCTTTTTCATGGATGTGAACCATGTCGGAATTAGAGACTGGACCAAGCACCAGACTGCTGCTAAATAATCCCCTCCATCTCTTTTTCTCCATACTCATCTTGACCTCAAATTGGCAATTCTTGTTTGTTTTTTACCCAAATTCAAGCAGCTCCTATTACTCAGTCACCCTCTTTTCTGCCCCAGGCTCAACCTTTTCACAACCGGTCCTAAAAAGTGTTTGGTCTCTATTACATGATTTCTTCTGTCTTTCTTCAGGCACAGCTGCTGATATCCCCTCCCTCTCTCTCTCTCATTGCTGGCTGATAGTGAGCCAGGCTCTTCTGAGACCGTGTCTGGTTAAGGCTGGTACACTACACTCATGTTGCGCAACAACAGCACTGCTAAATTACTCACCGAAAACAGACTGAATCACAACAGACGGTGTGATGCACCTGTGACATCATGAAAACTTTCAATCGGGTCATGACCTTGAGCATGGATTCAGTCCAGATATCACTGGTTAACTTTTATGACCACAAGTTTATGAGCTGTGTACGTGCAAATCCAGGCGAAACAAGTCAATGACTAGGGAAACGATAAGATGTCATCTCATGGTCAAAGATTCTGTTTTACAGTATTAACAGTAACAAGCTAACGTTTACTGATATCCACAAAAGCCCATTTTCTCCGTCTTGAGTTTCCTTCTAAAAGCGTAATAAATCGCTCTGATTGTTGTCATTCGTATTGATCTCTCTAAAGTCTCTGATGACCCGATCTTCCTCACTATGAGGTAAGATTACAATAGCAATCATTTGATGAAACACCAGTCAAAAAGCTATACGATTTATATAACCCCAAATCTGTAAATGGTAACAGCAACAACTTAATATCATACTAAGAGTAACAAGAGACTTCCCAAAAAGCCTAAGCTACTACAAGCCATAGATTGCTTGTCTGTTGTGGTCATGTCTGTTTATTTATTACTGTGTGTGTGTGTGAGTGTGTGAAAGTTTGATTGTATTTTTAATGCAAAATAATTAAAGAAAGAAAGAAACATCCTCATTAATATAGAGAAACAAGAACTGGCTCCTTAATTCCTGTTTTGCTGTACATCTACATATATCAAAAGGTTTGTGCAAGGAATAACTTGGGCATGGTAAATATCATATCACCATGTCAATAAGACGCCCTCACAAATATAGTAAAACTAACATGCGTGTGTGTATATTTAGGCTGATCTGTCTGTCCATCTGTCTGGTTTCTTTCCACGTACTTCTCTGTCCAGCTGCTGCCTCTTATACAGTAATTATCATGTCATTCACTAGCATGTTAAATGTTAGACAGACAAGAGGCATATATGAGCAAACCAATGAAGTGTGTGATAACTAAACAAAGCTGAAACAACTTGAAATAACATTACTCGCAAGCCCGGGCTTATAATTTGTTATGTGTCCAAGATATTATGTGTTTTCTTAATCTATTCATGCTCCTTCCCCCACTGAATGAATCTCAGGAGGAGCAAATAACTAGACACTGCAACAAAACATTGCATGAGCCAGATTAAATAACATGAAGAAGCTGAAGACTGCAAGAAGAAATTATTTAGACTATTAATGCAGTGCATATAACACGTAATTCATATACTAATATAATGCGTACTTGCAAGAATTTAGTTGGACAACTTGTGTTAGTGTACTATCCAGAGATTTCAGATACTGTCAAGAATACTATACATCATATAAAAGGCAAAACGATTTATATAAATATTGAAAATACAGCGGAAAGCTTTCATCCAGTTACAGGAGCATGTAGTAAAATTCTTACTTTGCGTTCGTTCTGTTCCAGTAAACACTGTGTCGCTCCGCAGACGCGTACCAGGCGCTGACGCTCACTGCAACGCACACCAACCACAGAAAATCCATCGAGTCCGGGATATGATGCTCTTCAAATTAATAAATACTTGTGCAAAGGACTGTTTTGCACGTTGAAAACGCAGATATAAATGTGCACTACTACAGTGCGAGAAACGCTGAAACACTAGTGATTCTGTCTACTTGAATAACAGGTTTGTATGAGTCTCTAGCAGAAACAGTCGCGGTAAAGCCTGGAGAAATGTGCGCTCAGTCCGCTATATCAATCAGCTACATAAGCCACGCCCTCAAAGAACAAGCAACCAATGAAAAGAAGCAAGCGTGTTTTTCGACACGCCTCTACGCACAGGCTTACAATGATTGAAGTGAACAGACCATCACAAATAGATTACTGTTGTATAACTTTTATTAACATACTATTACAATTCTATTGATATTGTGAAATTAATTTGTTGTTATTTTATTAATTTTGCTTTGCATTTTTTTTTCTTTTTTTATAATACTGTTTATTTATTTATTACTTATGTTTAGTTAGCAAATTAAGGGTTTCAGTTAAAACTTGTTTCAGTTGTTTAAGGCACCTCTCTCATTTTTGCTTAGTGGACATTATTCATCAAATATTTATATTTGTATATGTGTGATGTAATTTTATTTTAGCTTTTTTCAGTCAACAACAGTGTTTTTAAGAATTATATTTTCATTATACAGTAATAACCCTAAAATAAATGTGTTTTTTTTTTCATTAAAAATGTATTATTCTATGTGAATACATCCTTATATGTTATTCGAGTTGAATACATACAAATTATTCTAATAGAATACATCATTATAAACTTTCATTTGCATATGTGCAATAAAGTACCTTATTTACTTATTGTTTTATAACTGTTCTTTTTACAACACTTAAATTGTAATAAAGATCACATATATTTATTTATTTAGATTTTTCCTAAGTGTAAGATTTTTATAGGTTATATATAACATGTTTTCTGGATAGTATAACCCTTTTCAGCATTAATCAGTATGACAGGAAGTTGAGTAATTTACCGTGGGCAGTCTTTTTATGTCAGTTATGACAGTTCCAATGTAATTTCCAGTCATACATTACACGGTGTGTTGAGTATATTGACAAACAAAGCAGGCTTTTCCTGGGTATCAATTACAAAAATTGCTGCATTTGAATGCTGACATCAGTTCCAGACATCAGGGTTTTCCCCCTCATCCCACCTTTACTTGGGCTGCCTGGTTCTCTCTAACCCAGGTCTGGCTACTCATCCTGGGGTCACAGTGTTTTTACCCTCACTTAGCCCATGTCTTGACTGGAGGGTAGAAATGTGAGCAGGGCAGAAAGTGTGTCTACCTGTGGACTTTTTTGGGCTGGGCTAGGCAAGGCTGGGCAGGCTCATGCATGTTCCATGTTGCGGAAGGCTTCAGTTTGGGACGATTAGTCAAGGCTGAGTGTGTATACTTGAGTGAGGGTGCTTTTCCATTTGAGAGCAATGCACCTCCTTCACCAGGTGAGCAGGGACATTATGGATGTTCTTTAGATCTTTTATGACTATTCAGTCTGAACATTGCAGAATAAAGTATGCTTATGAGCTCCATCGGCGTAGGAGGTAGAGCTCGGAGCAAATGTTCAGGAACAGATCTGCCCACAGCAGGCTTCCCTTTACAGCCTGGCTTGGAATCATGCATAAGTCTATGACAGAAGCTGAAAATCCTCTCAGTTATTCTCTCTTTTCTACGCTCTCGTACACACTGTCTTTTTTGTTCTCTCACTATCCCCCTACACAGTAACCGTTGCTGTCTATAAAGTGTGGATAGATCTGTGTGGGAGTGTTGGGCCATACTGTCCACTTGTGTGTGAGAGTGTGTATATGTGCATAAATGTGAATGGGCAATTGTCCAGTGTTCTGAACAGTGGCTAAACAAAGGCCACATTTGCATAATGGACCACGATCAAGGTGTAAACGACTTGGCCATTCAGCCTGGAAAAGCCTGTGTCCATTACAACACAAATTCTCTAATATCCTGTTAATGTTAGTATGTAAAAGTGCTCCTTCAAATTTATTGCAGCTTTCAGCTGATGCGTCCATTTCAAGAGTCATTTAGCAAGGGTTAGGTAATCTCCTGCAGGATATCCCATTCCCAACAAAGCACTTGTGGTGAAAAATGTGAAGAAGAAGGATAATTTAATAACATCACATTATGAAGTGCTGTTAAGAGTTAATTTAGCATTTAAGCTGTCAAGTTGCTAATGCATCCTCGTGGGCTCAGGAGATCTCATCTGTGCAACAAAGAAATTTATTCACATCTTTGATTAGCTTCTAACTTCAGATGGGAATGATGAAATATCTCATGAAAAATGTATTTATTCCTCATTGTGAAACAAGCCCATAGCTGTTATCACAAGCTGAATGCGTCTCTGTGGAACACTTACTTTGTTTGTTGGTTGCCTTACATGCAAAATTAGCTCCACAGTAATGCAACAAAAGAAATGACAACATTAATAACACTGACAAACTTTGGTCAACCTTTATACACTTTCAGCTATGTCTGCCCTTTGCACACCTGCAGAAGCCATTTATAGAAATTGAATAATCACTGAGATATAATTACGTTTTTGGAAATAGCATGCAACACTGTTTCTGAAATGGGAAAATGGTTGGTGTGGGTAGGATAATGAATCAGATATGAAAAAGATTGGTTTATGTGGTAAGATGGTAAAAGGTGAAGACCTAGATGCAGAAGCCGTTGAGGGTTTGGTTGAAAGTGGGAGTGGATCTTTGTTTTGTTGCGCCAAGATATACCCCGAGGCATACAGAGAACCTGCTGTTACAAAACACTGAGAGGAAGAGATGGAAAGACGTATAAATGGGTTGAGTGAGAGAAAATGGAGAGAGAGAAATTGAAAGCAAAATAGATTTACTTTGAAAATTGCATAATACAAATGAACAAAGTGATGGATGACCTGGAGAACGAAGTAGGTGTTCATGTAGGAGAAAATCAACAGTTAGAGGGCTAACTATTCAGCCTGCAGAAATAAAGAAAAGGAAAAAGCCCGTCACTCCTCATACAGAGTTATAAAGCAGTTTTACCTACTTCTGCTGCAAAAAAAAAAAAAACTTTTCACAGAAAATAATATATGTACGATACTTTACAAAAGTGCTTTTGAGTCTCTAAAGCTCAGCAAGGCTGCATTTATTTTATCAAAAAATACAGTTAAACTTAATTTTAGGTGTATTATTACAAATTAAATTCTTGAGGTAACTGTAACACAAGGATTTTTGGATGAATAGATCAAAACATTAAATGTAAAATGTCTTTACAGTCAATTTAGTGCAGCCTTTCTTGGTCTTTAAGACAGATTACTACCCCAAATTCTTGTAGATATTTATTTTTCAAGGTACATTAATAACACCACAGTGTGAAATCCTTTATATCCCAGACTTTCAATGTTTTCTTCACTGAACGTATGAGAATGTCTCTTATTCATGCACATGGACACGTGTACAGAGAAACAGTTTTAAAATAAATCCAGCCAGTTGTATTGAAATCAAGTCCCGCAAGACCTCCATCGGAGGTCATCAATTAGAAACACCGCGATCTGACCCCATGGCACACACACACACTTCTGTCGCCCTATTTAACTCCCTGGTTGGTCACACTCAGCCTCATTGCGGCACACTCTGACAAGCTGTTCTCTTTTTGCGGATACAATGGGACGATCCCTCATTAGCATACAGGTGGTCTGCATGAGGGCCAGACTCTAGTTGAAGACACACTCCTCTACAATGGAGCTCCTGTTACTCCAGAAGGGGCAAATGAAGGACCAGGAATCTGTTCAAAAGCTGATGTTCACACACACTTGCAAACTCCTGTTTTAATTCTTAAACACAGGCCAATTATTAACTGAACTATTCTCTACACAGACGTTTCTGCTCCATGTGTCCTTTGTTGGCTTCTTGAAGCTCTCTTTTAATGTTTCGGATCTCATTCCTCTCATGATCCATTGATGTAGCTTGTTTAAGCCATTGCTCCTTTTCCCTGTTTATTTCAACCACGTATCATTTCCTCTGTCTACCTGTGCATGGACTTCTCCTCTTCTAATGAATAAAAAGATTTGTTTTTAAAAAAGATCAAGAGATTGGCGATACAATTTTTACCCTTCTCATTTTTATTTAATTATTTATTTTAAATAGCATAATTATTTTAGGTCAAAGTGTTTTTTTAAAACACGTGGCAGAAATCATGATTTCACAAACAAATTTAGCAGATAATCTGCTTAAAAATTACAGTTCGTTAAACTCTCATGTCATTTGTAACACATATGAACAAACGCATGCTGATCACAAAAGATATTTGGGACCATCACATTTAACACTCTTATCATGAACCAAAGTGTATTATTTAGTATTGTAGTATTTTATCTTTTATTAGAAAATTATGTGTCATGTGTAATTTTTTTTTAAAGGGGGCACCAATTGGAAAAGACACATCATTAAAAAAAAAAAAAAAACATTGTATGGGTCAAAATTTTCATTTTGTCTTTTATGCCAAAAATCATTAGGATATTAAGTAAAGATCATGTTCCATGAAGATATTTTGTAAATATCCTACCATAAATATTTACAAACTTAATTTTTGATTGCTAAGAATTAATTTGGACAACTTTAAAGGGGAAATTTCTCACTATTTAGAATTTTTTTTTTTTTTTTTTGCACTCTCAGATTCCAGATTTTCAAATAGTTGTATCTCAAACCAATTATTGATCCTAACAAACCATGCATATTTTGAAAGATTATTTATTCAGCTTTCAGATAATGTATAAATCTTAATTATGAAAAATTGACACTTAAGACTGGTTTTGTGGTCCAGGGTCACATTTTTTTCTGGCACATTTGTGTCAATTTAAGCATTTTTGTCTTGCTCTCCCTCAGTTTGCTTAAAGCCTCTAAATTTAGAGATGGTCAGAAGGCTTAGTGTTATGATTATGAATTTTCTTGTTTTGGTTATGCAAGCTCAGGTTTTATCGTGAATGTGGACCATGGCAGGATTAAAAGCAGCAGATGAAAGATTGGTCTGTGCGCCAGACGGCTGCCACAGTATCTCTGTATTTCTCTCTCTTTCTTCTTCAGCACCTTCTCCAACACACACACACACACACACACACACACACACACGCTCACACACACATACACAGACACACACACCAATAATTATCATCCATATCTGATTTCTGTTGTTTTTTCCCTTCTTTCATCAGGTGGCGTCTGTCAAGTTTCTATCTTTCCTCATTCTGTTCTTTCTGAGCAGGTTTTTTTGTTGTTGTTTTTGTCTATCTTTAGTGACACTCACATAAACTCATTCAGTCTTGGTTGATTCTTAACCCATTGTATTTACAATGTGTATAGTGTAAATCAGATTGTATACTGTTTAAACAAGGATATTCAATGTCCAGTCTTTACATTTCTTCACAGCAAACATCCAAACAACCACAACGTATATGTTTCAGGAGACAATGTAACAAATAAATAAAAGAAGCGATGTTGATCTTTGGAATATTCATTGTAAATTTGCAAAAGGGAAGCCATAACACCTTATATAAATAATGAATAATAACTCCTAAATAGACAAAATAGTCTGTGATTGCTTCATTGTTTAGTATACTATACATCATAATGATGTAAAAAGCACTTTCATGTTAATAATACTCTGATTCACTGTGTTGTGAAACTGGCTCTAAATGCATTTCTGTGCTGTTGTCATGACATTCTTGCTTTCATCGGCCGTGCATGAGAATCGACAAGCGGCAGATACACTGAACTGAATATTGTTCACACGACTGTGATTGCTAGCTAAACAGATGTTGCCTTCGTAGTGCACTGAAAAGTCTAAGTACCTTTTCAGGGTATACTGTATATGATGCTCTGTGTAAACACAACTTGTATGTTTATCATTTATATGTTTCATTTACAGAACTGTTCAAAAGTTTGGGGTTGGCAAGCTTTTAAGTCTCTTATGTTGCATAAAGGCTGCATTTATTTGATTAAAAAATAGCAATAACAATAGCACTGTGAAATATTATTACAATTTAAAAATAACTGCTTTCTATTTCAATACATTTTAAAATGTAACTGTGATTTATTTCTGTTTTTATTGTCAATGTCAGCTGTGTTGTTTAATATTGTTGGTGATACTACGATACTTCTCCAGATATTTACAGTATTTTTATTTTTGAATAACACATTCAAAGAATAGCATTTATTTGAAATGGAAAACCTTTGTATTATAAATGTAACTTGCAAAATTGTCACTGTTGATCAATATAATTTGATCATTGCTGAATAAAATAATTTTCTTAAAAAAAAAAAAAATGGAATACAATCAGCTAGATGGCCAAAAATATTATTTTCATCAGCAATAAAACACATATTCAAGGATCCCAGATGGGCAGATTTTAATGTGGAGGCGAGACACGACGGGTGACAATTTACACACACTTTTGATCACACAACTCTGTATGTGTATATTTGGCTTTCTGAGATGTTCAAACACGAGAACAGAAGACATAACAGGAACAAAAAGGCAGACAAAGAGATCCTGGATCATGCTCTGAGCTGAAGTGTTTAGAGAATCATCACCATGACTCAGAAAAACACAACTGAATGTGCACTGACATACTTTTTTGTAACCATATATGCTTGTGATTATGTATCTGCATTAAAATAGAAAAAGCATTGTCATATGGTTAGATGGCAGCATTACTGAAAAATACACACTTAATAGACAGAGTCAGAAATGATCATGTTCTAGGTTTGTTATACTAAAATGTGTGTATTCAGGCATCACAAACTAGCCTTAAATTTGAATTTATAATAATTAAATCATAATTAATTACATTAAGGATACATTTTCTTGTAGCACATGAGAATTGGAACGCCGATGGCAAATGTTTCGATTCTCGAAGCACAGTTATAATTACACTTCAAACTGAATAGATCTAGATGTGCTTCCTGCTTTATGTGCAGTTGTAGATGCTGAGCTGAACAGTTAGCGTGGTGTTAAATGACTGAGACTGATTTAAATTCATGAGGTCGTGACCTGGTGGAGCTTTACACTTACATGCATGTGTGACTGGTGTGTTCATGAACATGTGTATCATAAAAATACACACATTCCATAACAGTTGTAACACGAGAGTATATTCTGTAAATACATGCTCAAGAATGTTTGCCATATGCAGCTCATTTACAAATCTGTCCATCTTAATCCACTGAATTTTAAAGACTTAGAGGTGCATCTAGGACTGCAAAAACACTTAACGGTTTTAAAGGATTAAAAAAGGGAATTTTAAATGAAAGAAATCAAAATAATAGGCCTTTGTGGTATTATATAGTTTCAGAAAATTGTGTGGGTGACAAAGAGTGTAAATTTATGCAGCGCTCTTTACTCATCTCACTACATCTCAGCTTCTGGATTTGTCCAAGCCCACTCGACAAGCAAACATGAAACACATTTGCAATAATTCAATAAGAAATGACTCATTGTACAATTAATTGTACACAGTTTATGGACTTAATCATACATGGGTTAAAAAATATTTGCTTTGACTACTGGTCCTCCACTGGTATTCAAACTTCAAACTAATTATATTGGATGAAATGTCATACTCAATATTATTACTAATGTACTTTTTAATAATTGCATTCAACAGGAACATGTTTTTATGGTCAAAAAAACACATGGCACAGGGAAATGGAGTGATAAAAAATTAATGAAAAAGTTGTACATGAGTAGCCAAAGATAAGTTTTAAATTTCACACAGAAAAGAATCACAAAGTTATTTGATTAAGCATTATCAAATGTGGTGTTGCTTAATATGAAGTTAATGCTGAGTTACATATAGTTTAGGCACACTATTTCAAGCTGATTTTTCTGTTTTGGTGAAAATAGTTCCAAACGAACTGCCAAAGCAGAACAAACACAACAAACAGAATTGGTTGAGTGAGTATTTCAAATACTTGCTCATAAAAAGAGTCACGTGTCACCACCTACTGGCATCAAGATTTAACCTGCAGAAAGAGTCACTCATTCTAAACCTACTGCATGCTGAAAGCTGTCTGAAATTCACAAAAATAGAAAATAATGATACAAGTGGAGATGAATTGGGCAAAATCCAAACCATGCTGTTTTATTGCGCTCCTGAAGGGAGCTCCAGGAATGCTCCCAAATCCAAGCAACATTAGTTTCTGTAGTAGAATAAATCAGGATTTATTTTGTTTTGATATGGTGCAAACAATTTCTTCACGTCTGAAAATATGTACAATACATTTGTAGATAAGAAAAGTGTTTTATAGTATTCACCAAAGAATTCTGGTTACAGATGAAGTAGAAATGAAGCTGTCTTTCATTGCTTCCTTAGCCAGTTGGTTTCAAACAGACACATAAGACATGATGCAACATATTCATCTATTTATTTGTCATTTGTTTGTGCCCTTGCATGACCACTTCAAGGAAGTAATTTTGCATGTGAGTCAGGTGAGTCCTAATGGTGAGTCCACACCATTCATTTTGTAGATAGATCAGAAAACAGAATAATTCAAGTTGGTTTGTTTTGTTGTGATATATTACACATGCATTTCATGGAAGGTTAAATAAGTTGTTGGCAGCGCATGTAAGCTGTTAAAAACACCTGATGTATGCCATGCTGCGTTGTCATGGTAACAATCCAGAAGAAGATAAATGTCGTTGTCTTTCATTGCTTCCTTCACCAAGTGTGCTACAAATGGCTACATTATGAGACACAATTGCTCTGCTTCCGCCAAAGTCCAAATTTCAAACTGAGAGGGGCAAAGTGATGCTCACCTCAACTGCATTCCAGCACCCCTGAGTACGCAAATGTGAGAACTCAGATGATTCATTATTTATAATATCAAATTGAATAAATGCATTCAAGTGTTTAAAAAATGACACTGGTAAACTTATTTAACTAAATAACAACCCTGGTCATATTTCCTCTACTTACACTTGCACACTGTGTGTCTCTTATTCAAAAAAGCACACAAAACATGTATATCTGGTGAGTGATCCACTCAGTGTGTGTATTTCTATGTGTAGAAGAGAGAGGTAAAGAATAAGTGTGTATTACTCACCAGGCGTTGACCACACCAGCCTCAGTGGTCTAGTCATGGTTTCTCATGTCCCTTCTCCCTCCTTCTCTTTCACCTTTTCACCCTTGTTTCTTTCTCTCTCTCCTCTGGCTTTTTCTTAATTTCAGAGTATTTCCTTGTCTCATTGTGTACAGTAATTGTAAGATACCATTTTGCAACACAGCAACTGTTTTTGCAACTGACAGCTCTTTTTCATTGCTTTGATTCGCTGTTGCTTGCTGTTGCCTTGAATGTGAACTGATCTGTGATTCTATATGAAAAGCATGATACTTTACGATAAGGGTCAGTTTGTTATCATTGATTATTGCATGAGGCATCATGATGAACTAATGATTTTGTTATATGATTGTATGGTCGTTAGTGTGTTCAGATGTGCTGTGTGATTGTGTTGTGTTGTTTGTTTGGCTGGTTGTCTTGGACAGTCTGTGTTACTGGCAGCAAGAAATGTGTGAAACTTGTTGCATAAGTGACACATAATTAACAAGAACTCAGTGTCTAACACTTACTCTGCCCATTAAGGGACGTCTCTCTGGCCACACACACACACATACATGCACCTGGTGCTGGATATTTGGGACGGTCTGTTCTGTATTATGGATCTTAACCACAGGACATAAACCAGAAACACAAATGACTGATATTATGAGTTCATGCAAGAGTGTGTGTGTACGCATGGCATGTGTGATTTTTTTTTGTTTTTTGTTTTTTGCTGCACATATGTGTACAAGGAGATGTGTGGTTTTGTGAGAGCAAACAGTCTCAAGGGTGTAATCTGACTCTGTGACCTAGATGACCTCACCTCAGTATTTGTTTTTATAATTAAAGTTAGCATTATTATTAGGACTGTTAATTAAATGTGTTAATGTTGTGTGATTATTTAAAAACATTAATCACATCTGTACTTAAATTGGGTAAATAGGGATTTTCCAACTATTATAAAATAGAAATATCAATGTTTTTACAATAGCGGTTCATGCAGTGTGCAACGCAGCATTTTTATTAAAGGAATAGTTCACCCAAAAATGAAAATCTGCTCATCTCCACGTCATCCAAGATGTAGATGAGTTTTGTCTTCATCGGAACAGATTCAAAGAAATTCACCATTACGCCACTCACTCACCAATGAAACCTCTGTAGTGAATGGGTGCCGTCAGAATGAGAGTCCAAACAACTGATAAAAACATCACTATAATGTAAGTAATGTAAGTAATTCACAAGCAGCAGCTGCATGTTAGTCAAAAACAAATCCATCCTTGATGTGTTTTTAACTTCAAACCATTGCTTCAAGTCCTCTCTCCATAATACAGCTTTCTCCAGTGAAAAAGTCCTCTCATCTGAATCAGGAGAGAAATATTAAAGCACCATTGATTGAAAACAGTTCTAAACAAACATGTTGGTGGCTTTTGAGGTGAGAGGACAAAAAGGGTGGGCTTTTTTCACTACAGTTTAAATTTAAACACCTTGATGATGTTTTTTTTTCTTAATAACACAGCCTTTTACATTAAAATATACACATACACTCAACGATTTGATATTGCAGGGCTATTTATTAGCAGTATATTTATCAGCATGTAATGTTCAGAACACAAGGTGCATGAGAACAACTGTGCTGATTTAAATGGGATTATTGCTCTAATTTGACACCTTACTGATGACTGTTATGTTTTCTGCAGGAAACAAAACACTATGCACGACATGTTACATCAGCGTCCCTTAAATCTTGTCCTGCAGGGCCAATGCTCTGCAGAGTTCAGCTCCAACCCTGATCAAACTCTAAATATTTGAATAGCATAAGAGCTAAACACTGCAGCAAAATGGAAATTGTAAGCCAGATTATATATATATATATATATATATATATATATATATATATATATATATATATATATATATATATATATATATATATATATATATATATATATATATATATATATATATATATATATATATATATATATATATATTTCAAAATGGTAAATTTCCTTGCTTGCTTAAGTTTCATAAATAAAGAAACAAATCTGTCTATAAGAATTTCAGACTATTTTAAGACCTTGAATTTTGTGTCTGTAGTTAAAATCTTTCGATATTTCCATGTATTTTTGGACGATAGCAAAATAACTGATTATGTGTTTTGTAATCCAGTGGCTGAACTGGTCAGTGTTATGGCAGCATGCATGTGTTTGTGGGTTGGTGTGATTGAGTAGAATAGGATCTCCATTACATGACACACAGTGTGACGTTTGCCTGGGGGGATTGATGTTTATTTAACCCAATTAAAGGATTAGCTTGTCTACGCACTAGCCATCGATAACACTCACACCGGAAACCAGTGAGCAATTATGGGTTTAGAACAAAGAGCAGATCCAGTGACCACAGCAGAGCCTCTCTGACCAGCCACATCGCTGGCTACATAATATCTGTGAGATGTGTATATGATCTAGATTTAGATCTCTTTCTTTTTTATAATGAATAATGACAAAATGTAGTTAAATTTAGTTTTGTTAATTTCTCCCTACGAATCAAGACCTTTTCATGCTTTTAGTAGAGCAAAGTATCTGTAAAAAGTCTCAGTAAATTAAGACTGGTTCCCGTATTCTGCTGCATCCTCAACAAACAAGCAATCTGAACTGACTCACCAGATGAATCTGTGCTTACCTGATTTGCATAATTCCTTAATTGACCAAAACAAAGTGGAAAGTATGTGCAAATAAAATGGCTTTCAGTGGGCATAGATTGTTCCTAGGAAATATCCCCCTTACGGTTTAAATATGGAATACTGAGCAAATGTAACAAACATCTGGAAGCATTTACTTGACAAAGTTGTTTTTACTTGTAAGAAAAGCAGATGCAAAAAAATAAATAAAAATAAATCTCTATTTCCAAGTGAAACTGAAATGTTGTCGTAAACTAATGATCCTGTTTGCCTTGAGTGTTTCAGCATAACAAATTCTCATGTGATGTCAGTTTGATTTTACTTGGGTAGTTATTTTTCTTTCTTTTTTGTAATTAACATCAAGTTGTAAGGTTTAATATATATATATATATATATATATATATATATATATATATATATATATATATGAATATATATTTTGTCTTGTAAATGACCACATTTTTTGTTAATAATTTTCAATATAATTTTGCCTTCACTGAATTGTAAAAGTTTTTGTCCTAATAGTAATAATAATAATAAAATGTCAAAATTTGTTTTCAAAGTTGTAGTTTTGTGTAAATCTATATTTGCACTGTGACATGTTTCTACTTCCATTTTCCTCCCTTTTCTTTCCTTCCAGTGTTTCCTCTATTCTGGGATGGCTCTAATTACAGTTCTCCAATGTGTGGCTGGGGTTTGTGGCGGTACATGAGGCCTCTCACTCGCTCACTGACTCATACGCTCCTTCAGCTTATCATTATGTCACTCCTCTGTATTTCTGATTTACATCCATTCACATCCTATTACTCCTCCACTAAAAACTCTGATTTCTTTCCACACTCCATCTCTCACTTTTGATTGAGTTTGTTCCGCTTGACCACCCCTTCCACCCACATAAACCTGACATTAACAGGCATTCACTGCTCCTGTTTATTCCGGATATGTTTTATAGTAGTCCATCTGTTAATGAGAGCCAATGGCTCCAGCGTAACGCACCACCTGCACTGGAATGAGTAGAAACCTATTTAAATTCAACCGTTTGTTAAAGGAATAGTTCACCCGAGGGTGAGTAAATCATGGGCTAATTTTCATTTTTGGGTGTAGGCTACTATCCCTTCAAGTTATCCGTATGGCAATGCATTAAAATCCACTTTGAACTTCAGCAACCACACAACAATGCCCTGGTAACCACTCTGACCACCTTAGCAACTATGGAGTAAAGCCCTAGAAATCAACCAACACCCTAGAAGTGTACTAAAATCACTCCATATAACTTAGAAATCATGCAACAATGCCCTGGCAAAAACCTATAGCAATCTAAGCACACTGAAAACCACTCTGAACCCTTTAGCA
The DNA here is from genome assembly GCF_023724105.1 of Carassius gibelio. Classification (NCBI taxonomy): domain Eukaryota; kingdom Metazoa; phylum Chordata; class Actinopteri; order Cypriniformes; family Cyprinidae; genus Carassius; species Carassius gibelio. The sequence continues at coordinate 14,496,595 of NC_068386.1, read as the reverse complement.
ACATAGCCTACTGTAGCAATGATCTGGTAACCACTCTGACCACCTGTTCAGATATGTAGCAATGCCTTGGCAACCACTTGTAACACCCTAGCAACATTATATTAACTACTCCAGTCACACATTAGCAACCACCTAGCAATGCTTTAGCAACCACCCAGAAACCAGTCTGCTAAATATGCGAAGAATACAGCCAAAAGAAAACTAAATGTCCCAAAAATGTATGGAAACTTTGTTTCTGAAAATTTTCCAAATGTTTCCAAAAATTTTTTTTACCAGAGATGTTCCACCCCTTTACAACCTTAGCTTAGAGCCACTCTAAACAGCTTAGCTACTACATATCAATGCCCTGCTAACCACTATGAACATCGCCCTAGCAGCGTGCTAAATGTGTGTATAGTAGCTCACTAAAAACCACTCTAAACACCTCAGAAATTATTTAGCCACACTCAAGCAACCATCCAACAACAGACTAATATTGCAAATTAAAATCTTAAAATAACTGATGATGATAATGTTTCTACACGTTCATTATATTTTTATTTTAAACACATACAGATAATCGTGGGTGATGGTATCAGAGTATCTGGGTTCAGTTGAGGTCCTTGGGCTCAGTCAGACACACACACACACACACACACACACACACACACTCCAAAGAAATGGAGAATAATATGATAAGAACAGAATAAAATATGTTCCATGGACAGAGACCAGGGCTGTTTACTCGGGTATATCTGCAGATTACAGTGTGAATAGGCCCTGAATAAGCAATCAGAGATCACTGTAGCTTAACTTGTCTGAAGCAACTCAACTAGGTCACACTCAGCAATGATTGAACCATCCACACAACTGAATTACACACCCGGATAACACTTCTCTAGAGACTTAATCAAGATCACATGACTCTGTGTGGACACACTCGCACGCACGCATGCACACACTGATTTCAGCTCAGACAAATCTGACCACACACAGAAACCCAAACATACTCTCTCCTGACTGCCCAGACCGACTTTATCTGTGACCACACACACACACACACACACACACACATCCAAACATACCCTCTCCTGACCTGCCTGACACTCATTCGTATCCTGCACTTCTAGCTGTGCCACATTTTATCCTAAAAACGCTTCTGACCCCAACATGAGCTTATTATTCAGAAATGCTTCGATCATCTGTGTGTAATCCTCTGTCTGGCCTGCCAAATGTCCAGCACACCCTATTCTGGCCTGAATCTATAAATCACAGATCACCAACACAGGCCTTGATTTCATAGTCCTGCCCAGTAATGAATCAGTGTCTCCTCATGTCAGTCCAACCCAGATCTCCACCCAATCCCTGCAGAACTATAACTCATCTTAAACATACAAACACACAAAATAGTTAGGAAAACAATCAGCTTTGGGGCATTTAGCATTAAAATGATCTTATCATTTGGCAATGCAATATTTCTTTTGACCTTTTATGTAATAAAGTTGTTGTTTTTTTAATGATAGAAACTTTAATTATTTTTCCAGCAGTAAATTAAATTTTCATAATCTCTAATTTTACTTTTGGCTCCCAGTGTACATGTGTATTTAAGTGCAATGTTTAGCAGCAGGATCCGTGAAGATGATTTGCAGCAGGGTTCCCAAAGATCATTTGTGCACAGAGTTCCTCAATTAAAGATTCACATTAAAAGCTCTATTACTCTCATTTTCGCATTCATTATTTTACTGCATGTGGAGAATACTCAGCAGGAGGGCGAATGAAAGAGAGAACAAGCAGGTCAAGGTTCAGGCCACGGGGGTGTTGGGTATTAATTAAGTCCAGCTCGTTACCGACTCCTGGCAGTCTGGTTTGCTGCGCAGATCCAGAACAGCTGGGTCACATTACAGAAAACCAAACCCCCGTTTTATTCAACAGGCGCACAAACCAAAATATGTATAGGTATTTATTAATGTCTATGCTAACCAGTTCCTTATTCACCCAATCAAGAAGGAAAATGCAGATGTCATGATCAATGTCTCGTGCAAAGACAAATGCCTACGTGCATCTAGCTGCACTTAACATATGTGTTGGGGAGCACGCTCTCAACTGTGATAAGGGTGGCTGACGAAGTAAAAAAAATTCCAGTGCAATTCCTTATCTCAGCTCAATGATGTATTCCATGTGTTTATGGCCCGAGGTGCACTTTAGTATTTATCCAGGAAGGACTTTAACCCCACTGTAAAACTCTTGAGAGCACCTGCAGAGAGCCGAGAGCCAAAACGCAACCATAAACGTCCATGTTGCATCAGATCGAGTTGCCCTCAAACTTGACTTGAGATCAAGTATCAAAAATAGTTTCTTAGATGATGTGGCTGTGAGGGCGATAAGACTTATCTTCAGGCTTTGGAGACCCCTTTTTTATCTGAAACCGCAGGGCACCTCTGTTTGAGGATATTGCTGCCCCGTCGGTGCCCCTGATGTAATCAGTCTTTCATTTATTAATCCAGGGATCGGCCAAGAGCACTTCAGGCATTAATGTGAAGAGTTTCAGTGAATGTACTGTATTAGCATGTTAGCAAACATGCCTTTTAAATGATTCAGTTAAAGTTATACAAGAGCACCGAGGGTTACACTTTGAAAACTGTAAACTCCAGGAAGGGTGTTACGATATCCCATAAATCCGTGCTCATTCTTCCATAATTCCTCTTTTTCTCAGCGGGCCGCTGTTTATTGTTCTTTTATTTTTGGGGCAAACAGTTTGCTAGCAAAAATTTTTACCGCAGATAAAAGTCATTAGCGTTCGTGTGACTGTTCATTTTCACAATGTTCTCATTTCTCACACATAACCTTTTGTTTAGCAGCAGCATTTGGGGAAGATTGATGATTTCCGGATAAATGATTCTTATTTGATACACTGTGACATTCAAAGACAAATTAGTTTCTGGAAATGTATGCAAATAGCTGTATGTGGGATTGTAAGTTACTTCGCTGGATGCAAAGAAATGACTTGTGTGAAAGATCTGCCAGCCGGTGGGACTTCAAAGGGTTATGAATAGATTTTGATGAAGAATTAGAGAGAAAGTCTGAATAAACAAGGAGGTGGGTGATGTGACAGTTGAACTGCTTCACAGCATCTCATTCATTGCAATTCATTATACAAATTCAAAAAGGCAGCATATACACACACCGCTTGTTCTCTACAACAAAGATTTTGTGTGTATGTGTGTTTAGAGTTACAAATACAGTGTTTGGTTTCACACATGTCTCTGTTTGTGTGTGTGTTTACATGATGTCACTGAATTCGTTTTGTCGGTTTTGATCATGGTCTTGTGTGACAAAACAATAGGACTCTCAAATTAAAAACAGTAAAGAAACTTACAAAGAGAGAGAAAATAAAAATAGGATACTAAGAACAAGAAAAGAGGAGTACTTTTGATGCACATGGACATTTGAATTGAATTGAAATGCAATTTTTGAGAATTTTCAACATTAACATCATTGTGTGAAATTAATTTAATTATGATAAATGAAAGTTTACTTCATTTATTTGGATGGATTATTTTTGTTGGCCTATTCTGGCCTATTGAGCAGTCTAGATCCAGAAAATAAAATATTATTGTTTTATTTTATTTTATTTTATTTTATTTTATTTTATTTTATTTTATTATTCTGGTATGCCAGGAAAAAATGGCAGTGTTCAATAACTTTATTTATTTACAAAAAAAAAAAAAAATTCTTGCAAATATAAATAAAAGTAAAAGAAAAATAACATTAAATAATGTTTTAGTAAATAATAAACTAAATGTTTTAACGATTTTAAAATAATTGAAAAGTTTAATTATTAATTTGTGGAAAATATATATTTTTAAATGTATAGGGAAAAAGTTTTACTTAATGCCATACCTAGATTCTTCTTTATGTTTGCATACTATAAATAACCTCTCAAATAAGGGTAAAAATATCAGCTAATGACATCACCTGTACCATTCAATAACAAAGGCAGGTCACGTAGGTTTCTCGATAACTGTATAAAGGTTGTCGAACCTCTGTTTACCTAAAGTGACTAAACGTGGAATACCCTCCATAAATAGCCCATTGCAACTAAAATGCCGCTGAAGGGAAAAGCCCTGTATTCAATGCAATGTTAGCAACGTGACAATATTTTGAGCACGGGGAGTGTCACATCTCAGTCTCTGCTTAAGCAACGAGTTCATTGACACACCTTTTGTTTATATGCGTAAATTCATCAGTCACATGATGGACCTTTTCAATTCCTCTAATCTTCTATGTGTTGAAGTGTTTTTATGAGCAACGTTGGGCTCCATCTATTACATTTCCCCATCGTGTGTTCACGCACACAAGTAAAAAAGGTAAACACACACACACAGTAAGCTTTCCTGGTTTCGAGGTTATTTTGTCAAATTCCACAAATGACTCATAACTAACTGCCAAGCTTTATATTTTTATTAAGCAATAGTCAATATTTTATTCTCAGTCGATGTTGCTGTATCTCTTTGCTAGAGGTCAAGTGTGTTTTTGCTTCTCCGAAATCTTGTTAAAGGCAAATAAAACTTTTATTCAAGCTCCACAGTAGTTTCTCTGTTTTCTGGAGTCTTTTGAAGGGTGGTGTGATGTTTGTGAACTCTATGCAATCTGACATCACTGACATTGCAAAGGAGTGTGTGTGTGTGTGTGTGTGTGTGTTTGTGTTTAACAATCAGACAATCAGCCTCTGTGACTGTGAGAACTCAAGGACAGAAACAGAGATGTATGGATGAATAAAAGGAGGCCGGTTGGAAGAAAAACAGCTGTCAGAATGAACAAGTGTGTCTGTCCCTTTGAGGAAATGTGAATGATATGGAAATTGATTAAAAAGGAAATGACCCTGCCCTACTTTGAATGTGCCTGTATGTGTGAGGGGCTTCTGATGGGTGAGATTATGGTCTATGTCTCAGTGACGGAGCGTGTTTAAGCTGTAATCTGCTCTCTTTTAGTTTGTGACCCCATTCTATCATTTTAATATTGGTGTCACACATCAATTGCAACACTAAAAGAGACTAGAAATAAACGAACACTCAAGATAGCCGAACTGAGAACCCTCTGATCTGAACCTTGACCTTGTCTCCTTCCCCCTCTGTCGTTCTGTTGATCTGCCCATCTCTGTATCACGCTCAACGGACTGAATATGCTTTTTTAAAGCAAGGTTATATAAGTGCTGTGTTTGTTAGTCGGTCCGGCTGGTCAGGTCACAGTGAAGTGCAGAGGATTGAAGTCTTTAATATCTTTTTCTAAGTAAATTGTAATAAGAAATGTTCAAATTAAATTTCTAAAAATTGTAAATCTCTGTCTGGTGGTAAATCAAAAAACATTTAGGGTCTTGGTTTGTCTAGGTTTGTTTGTCTGTGTGTGTGTTTGGAAAAGAGAGCAACTGTGTGTGAGATTTTGCTTTTCATTACCTCTAGTTTCGTCAGTCTTTAAAGGGCAAAGGGGCTTTGTGAAACCCCACTCTGTGTTCTCTGATGAATGTGTTTTTATAAAAGTAAACTCCTAATTGGCAAATCTAATGTCAGCTTTTGCCTGATTCCTGTAGATACGAGAACTGCTTCAGACTGAAGATAATTAGGTGTTTCTTCAACTATGGGGACGTCTGTCCCTGTGGACTAGAAAATAAACACTTTCACTCTCACTGGTTTATTTAATTTTGTCCACTTTTATGTCTATGGAATTTTTGTTATGCACATTTTAAATAATTGTTTAGTAACAATTAATTTTTTTATAACATTCAGTGATGGAAATTACATTTACAACTTTTTTGTCTTGAGTAGGCTAATTTCATTGTCAGCATTCTATATATCCTATATACACATGCAATTCAATTCTCAAACTTTTTGCATAATTTAACATAGAAATTACAACATTATTGGAAATGACACATAATAAATATTCTGTTCTCATGTAGTATTTAATTCTTTTTCTTTTTTATTTACACATCACGTCTCCTATTTATTCTCAAGCTTTTAATACACTATTGTCTCCTTCATAAATTTTGAATAAACTTTATTAGTGGCAAAACTGTTGTTTGGGATGAAAATGATGTGTCATATTTTGTGTAAAAATTTACATAAATGATTTTGTGCACCATATTAATAAAAATGGTTTATGGTTATTTAATTCTTGTTTTAGGTTAGCATAATTGTTAATGTAATAATTTTTCACAATTATTTTCATATTTTAATATTGAAATCTGGGACAAGGCTAAAACATTAAAATATAAAAGCACTCAAAAGGGATAAAAAAATGATGAATTTTAAAAGGACCTTCATATAACAAGAAATAAGTTTAAATCTTTTCATTTAAAGAAACACTCCTGTTCAGAAGTGAGTATGATTTATTTATTTTTGTAAAGAAATTAATATTTTTATTCAGCAATGTTCATAAATCATGTGATGATCAAAAGTGACTGTGAAGACAATTATAATGTTACAGAAGCTTTCTATTTTAAATCAGTGCTGTTCTTTAAACTTTCATTAAACTTTTCATATTCATTAAATTCCTAAAAAAAGATAAAAATTGCAGATTAAAATCATAAGCATCACAGCTATTTTAAACATGGACAATAATAGGAAATGTTTCTTGAGCACCAAATATTATATTATGATTTCTGAATATCATGTCACAATGATGACCAGCCTAAAAAAAAAAAAAATTAATACCAACCTCAAACTTTTTAATGGTAGTGAACAATTTGTTAAAAACACTAGCACAAAATTAATCAACACTTTAAATCCCATGATTTTCTCAGTGTATTTCACAGAAGCCAGGTTTGGTGATTTAATTGCTATTCTAACCCATTGTTAATGTGTTTGTAGGTGTGAGACGTGTGCATTTGTTGTTCTTGTGCTGTCCTTAAATGACTCAGTGCTTCAGGCGCAGCGTAAACAGCCTCTTAATTCATGCCCACTAGGCTGGATTTGAGCACTTCTGGTTGTGTTTACTAACGTGAAGGATCAGGTTCAATCAGTCCTTAATTCCAAAGATGCATCTGAGGGTCATCAAGGGGCAAGACTGCGATGCATGGATGTGGAGCAGTGGTGAAAGTCATGTTTGCCGCCATGGGATTGACATTCTTGCCAATAACATGCCCAAATCCCTGCAAACCCCTTCACAAGTTCACGTTGGTTTGTGGCAGCTCATCCAAACCTCATTTGGCCTCAATCATGTGAACCTACATCTGCATCACGCATCATCAACTAAAGCCATTGGTCATTCAGTGTCACATAAGGGCAGACTGACCACTTCACTGAGCTGATTTACTGACCTTCAGGAGATTACTGGACAATCGGAAGCTAATGGAGTTTACTAAATGAATTAGCAGGGAACAGCCGTTTTGAGTAAGTGGTTGTAAGAAAGTGTATAAATACACACACACACACACACACACACACTTGCATACAACTGTTTGAAAGAGACATAAGAGACGTGCCAGCTTTAAATCTGGACCTCAGTAAGTTGTTCTTGTTATGGGGCTTTAATGATTGTGTAATGAAGTGTTTTATTTTCAGCAAAGCTAAAGGGCATCACATTTGTCCTGAACTGACCCGAAGAAATATTGTTATCGAAAATAACCTTTAGCCCCCCAAAACCTCAGCAATCAAAAATCATAATTCACTGTTCCTTACAATCGTGGGTAGATCAAACAGTCATTCGTTTTTTTTCTTTCGCACAATGTTTTTTAGTTCAAGAAAAACTGCAATTTTGAACATGTGCGTCATGCTGAAGAAAGAGAAAATCAGGAGAAGAGAGGGCGCAGTTGGATATTTATTGTGGTCTTTTGTTGGAATCTCACAGCTCTGAATAATAGACTGTGTAATTATTTCCAGATGGCCACAATGCGTCGTTTAAAGTGAAGAGAGACCTGTTGAAAAACTGTCAGGGAGGAGAAGAAATATGTTCACCATCTTGAACACTAATCAGAGGATGTGTTTCAGTGCTGATAGATTCTGTTCCTGAAGCCAGAGTAGCTCTCTAAGGGTACAAACAAAGCGTATGATTATGATAACACTCTTTACCTAATCTTGAAACAATATAACTGACCTGCTGGTTAAAGACATTTGAAACGTGCCACAAATCCTATGTTGACAGTAGAACCCAGACTCTGAATCAGTAGATGCAGCTTCGGCAGGATTCCAAGACGCTGACGCATGCTATTGTTTTCTCGATACAGAGTTGCAATACATGTTGACAGGATTACTTTTAACAGAGTAGGAACACACCTAGAAAACTATTGTATTAAATGCCTTTGCCAGCCCAAGGATGAGTGGCCATGAGTAGAAATGATCTTTGGTAGTGAATAACAAGAAAAGATCTATGCTTTCACGTGTCACACGCTTTTAGTCCACATAAATGGGAGACATGCTGGGAATTGAAAGTGACAATTTCTTTTTTCATTCCACTGTAAATGGATACATTACAGTGCATTTAATGTGTTTAATAACGTCATAACACAAACTGAGCAAACTGTAGTGTATTATTTCAAAACAACAATTCTGAAATGATACAATACATACGTAATATTTTTTTAAAGAATCTCTCCAGAATTCTCACCATGGCTGCATTAATTTGATCAAATATATAGTAAAAACAGAAATATTGTCAAACATTCTTGAAATGTAATTAACTGTTTTCTATTTTAATATATATTAAAACAGTGGTTTTATAATATATTTGGTATATATGTGATGGCAAAGCTGAATAACTCCAGATTTCAGTGTCACATGATCCTTTAGAAATCATTCTAATTTGGTTGCTTATTTTTACATTCTTTGATACTTAGAAAATTAAAAATAACAGCACAGCATTTATTTGAAACAGAAGTCATTACTTTCACTTTTGATCACTCAAATGAGTTTTGACCTCACATGTGTCTCTGCAAAATGAAAATGACCTCAGTGTAATGAAATAAGCCACATCATTTATGCGTATCAAGATTTGTCTGCGGGACAAAGGTTGTCTGGCCAGTCAAACATATACCGCAAACATGTAAAGGAACTGTATTACAATTCAAGGGAAAATACTGATCAAAGCAGATATAGATCTCCGGCTGTTTTAGTTATAGTGGTTGTAAAGGGGTTTCATATGACGTTGCTAAAGTTTTTTTTTTTCTTGTGCATTTGGTGTAATGCAATGTGTTAATGCAGTTTACGGTTAAAAAACACATTATTTTCCACATAATGTACATTATTGTTGCTCCTCTGTGCCCCGCTTTTCTGAAACTCAATGATTTTTACAAGGCTCCTCATTCTGAAAAGCGAGGGGTACTCTGATTGGCCAGCTATCCAGTGCGTTGTGATTGGCCGAATACTTCCAGCGTATGACGGAAATGTTACACCACTTACCATACTGTGATGCCGTCTCCCAGTGCGACAAGACAAAAACAATAAAACCCAATATATATCAGTCTTAATTTCATTAATGAAGATGACGACGAAAAATATTTGTCACCGAATATTTTTTCTGTAATTGAGATGGGACGTTGATAAGCTAAAACTAACTTTACAGATGTTCTCTATGCACCAAGAGCTTGTAACACCCCAAACAGAAAGGAAAAAAAAAAAAAAAAAAAAAAAAACATTCTCTGCTGTTGAGCTGAAGGTTAGTGGATTTGGTCAGTCTTGAATCTTGAGAGAATTCCTTGAGAGGATGGGGTCTTACGCCATAAGTCAAATATATTAAATCGTATAACATGACTGGAGCATATTTCTAGTCATGACTAGAGAGTATGCACCTTTAGGGATTTTGACATGCAGTGCTAAATTGGAGAGGCTAATATATAATCCAACCCGCACCCTTTTGAGTTTGTGTATCCTCACATGCTCTGTGTGAGTGGGCATGACAGAATTTAACTAGATGTACCGGTGCTGGTCATATAATTAGAATATCATCAAAAAGTTGATTTAAATCACTAATTCAATTCAAAAAGCGAAACTTGTACATTATATTCATTCACTACACACAAACTGATATATTTCAAATGTTTATTTCGTTTATTTTGATGATTATAACTGATAACTAAGGAAAATCTCAAGTTCTCACAAAGAAAGGATTTTTAGAAATCGGAGTCGATCATTCTGTGGCACTGCTCAGGTGTTACTAGAGCCCAGGTTGCTCTGATAGTGGCCTCCTGCTCTTCTGAATTGTTGGGTCTGGCATATCGCATCTTCCTCTTCACAATACCCCATATATTTTCTATAAGGTTAAGGTCAGGCGAGTTTGCTGGCCAATTAAGAACAGGGATACCATGGTCCTTTAACCGGTTACTGGAATCTTTGGCACTGTGTGCAGGTGCCAAGTCCTGTTGGCAAATGAAATCTGCATCTCCTAAAGGTTGGTCAGCAGCAGGAAGCATGAAGTGCTCTAAAACTTCCTGGTATACGGCTGCTTGACATTGGACCTTTAGAAAACACAGCGGACCAACACCATCAGATGACATGGCACCCCAAACCATCACTGACTGTGGAAACTTTACACTGGACCTCAAGCAACGTGGATTGTGTGCCTCTCCTCTCTTCTTCCAGATTTTGGGATCCTGATTTCCAAAGGAATTGCCAAATTTACCTTCATCAGAGAACATAACATTGGACCTCTCAGCAGCAGTCCAGTCCTTTTTGTCTTTAGCCATAGTGAGACGCTTCTGACGCTGTCTGTTGTTCAAGAGTGGCTTGACACAAGGAATGTGACCGCTGAAACCCATGTCTTGCATACGTCTGTGCGTAGTGGTTCTTGAAGCACTGACTCCAGCTGCAGTCCACTCTTTGTGAATCTCCCCCACATTTTTGAATGGGTTTCCCCATTGCTTGTACTCTTTTTTTCTACCACATCTTTTCCTTCCCTTCACTTCTCTATTAATGTGCTTAGACACAGAGCTCTGTGAACAGCCAGCAACTTTTGCAATGACGTTTTGTGTCTTTCCCTCCTTGTGCAAGGTGTCAATGTTCATTTTTTGGACAACTGTCAAGTCAGCAGTCTTCCCCATGATTGTGTAGCCTACAGAACTAGACTGAGAGACCATTTAAAGGCCTTTGCAGGTGTTTTGACTTAATTAGCTGATTAGAGGGTGGCACCAGGTGTCTTCAATAATGAACCTTTTCACAATATTCAAATTTTCTGAGATACTGAATTTGCGATTTTCCTTAGTTAAAAGAAATAAACATTTGAAATCTATCATTCTGTGTGTAATGGATGAATATAATATACAAGTTTCACTTTTTGAATGGAATTAGTGAAATAAATCAACTTTTTGATGATATTCTAATTATATGACCAGCACCTGTTTTAGTAAAAGTAACATTTGGTGTAAACATACTTGGTTTGCAGTAATGCACACTGTATGATGCAAACAGGAATTGTATGTTAAATGCTTTTTTTAATTCTTATAATTTTTATTTCTTCATATAAAGTTGAACTTTAAACTTGAACTTTGCAACAAGCACCTTCTTTGATATGAACACATTTGGTCATGATCAACCTTCTTCATAAAGTGCAAAGTTAAAACACTTTATGTTTGTTCCAACCTCCAATTAGATTTTAAATTAGGTAATGACTGCTGAAATGCTTTGCCATCACATAGTTAAAATACACTCAAAACATATTAAAATAGGAAAGTGCTACTTTTAATAATTTAATAATTTATTTCACAATATTATTTTTTTTTACACTATTTTTGCATAAGAGAGTTATTTTATATCTTACCAACCCCAACCTTTTAAATGATCCTGTTTCCTATAATTTAACATGCTGGCAGTGTATATGATTATATAAATATATGTTGTAAATTACGTAATGTTTTATATAAATATAAAATTTATATAAAGATAAAAACATTACATAAATAAAGAGGAAAAAGTATATTTTTTTCTAAAGTAAACAAACATGTTATAATATAGATGGGAAAGTCTAATTAGGTTTGGTAATTGTTTTGTGGTCACTCAGGAGGGGTGACTGTTATCATCCAGTCAAAGGACGAAAATACAATTAGTAATACAATTAGTTTGAAAAGCCTTAAGAGCTCAGGTGGACTTTTATTCTGCCCTGACGACATCACTGACTCAATCCAGCTGCTCATGTAACATTCCTAAACACATATATGTGTGTACATATACATACACTGCAGCTCAGTTTCCACATACGATCACGGGAAAATAAAGGAAATAATACAAATAATCTGCAGAATATTTATCATATTTCATACCTCTTATGGATAGAATATTAAATAAAGGTCATTGTGTGAGTTTGTTTAATGGTGTGCATTCTTGTGTGTAGTGTGTCCTAGGTGGCTTAGGGACAAGGTCTGGCCATAGTTACAAATAATCCACGTTTCCTTGGTCTGTCTAATTATTCAGTTAGGTCAAGACATCCAAAATCCATAGCAAATCAAACTAGTGACCCAAGAGCTGATGGACCCAAACCAAGCCAAAGCGATTAACAAATGTCAACTGCAATTCCTGAGAATTATTGAAAATTAATGGCTTTAGCAATATTATCTCACTTGAAATCTCTTGTGTCAAACTGTATATACAGTACAGACCAAAAGTTTGGACACACCTTCTCATTCAAAGAGTTTTCTTTATTTTCATGACTATGAAAATTGTAGATTCACACTGTAGGCATCAAAAATATGAATTAACACATGCGGAATTATATATGGAATTATATTCACAACAAAAAAGTGTGAAACAACTGAAAATATGTCATATTCTGGGTTCTTCAAAGTGGCCACCTTTTGCTTTGATTACTGCTTTGCACACTCTTGGCATTCTCTTGATGAGCTTCAAGAGGTAGTCACCTGAAATGGTCTTCCAACAGTCTTGAAGGAGTTCCCTGAGAGATGCTTAGCACTTGTTGGCCCTTTTGCCTTCTGTCTGCGGTCCAGCTCACCCCTAAACCATCTCGAATGGGTTCAGGTCCGGTGACTGTGGAGGCCAGGTCATCTGGCGCAGCACCCCATCACTGCCTTCAGTGTGACTCTACAATTTTCATAGTCATGAAAATAAAGAAAACTGTTTAAATGAGAAGGTGTGTCCAAACTTTTGGTCTGTACTGTATATACCCATTAGTGGTTTCAGTATTAGTTCTGTTCAATCTGAGGATCGTGTTTGTGCTTGCATAATTTTCTAATACTTAAGCTTCATATACTTAACTGCTGTGTTATATTTAGTCTACTTCATGAAAAATGATTAAAATATACACTGTTAATTATTTGACTGTAAATTTACAATAAATTGCAGGTTAATAATTGCATGACTTTCACAGTAAGTTACTGTAACATTTTTACAGTTAATTATTGTGAAATGACAGCTGTATACTGTGACTTCACAGTAATTCTGACATCGCATTACTGTGATTTAGCGGTAAGCTGCTGTAGAATTAATGTATTTAACTGTGAAATTACAGTTGGTGTCTATGTATTACTGTAATTTAACAGTAAGCAGCTGTAGAATTCATGTATTTAACTGTGAAATTAGTGTCTATTACTGTAATTTAGCAGTAAGCAGCTGTAGAATTACTGTACATAACTGTGAATGTCTATCTATTACTGTGATTTAGCATAAATGATGGACCAAACAAAACTGATAAAAACAGTGACATAACTTTTATTTTTTAGAAGTAAAATACAATTTAATTACATGAATAAAACACTGGGCAACAGGGATTGACACTGGGTAACAGGAATGTGTGTCAAAAGAGAAAGAAGGAGAAAGAAAAGAGAGTGAGGGAGAGAGAGAGATGTAAGAAAAGACAAAAAGGTGGGAATAGAGGGGGTCGCAGGTGTCTCTCTCCTTCCCTCGCAGCTGGCACCTGCATAGTGTGGGTTCTATCCACTATATACAAAAGATAAAAAAGACAAAAAGTTTAAGTTACTCTGTGGTGGACTGACTCCCTGTAAGTATGGTGCTCGCATTGTAACACTAATCCTAAAATGTCTACAATTTAAGTAATTTCAACTATTAAAAAAAAATGTGAATAGTACTCTCAATTAATATTAAATCAACAAACCAGGACTCTAATCACTCCTGTTACTTTTACCCAGTCCTATTATTTTTCACATGAGTAACAGGACTGAAAGTAACATGATTGAGGTTAAAAGGTTAGTTCACCCAAAAATGAAAATTCTGTCAGTAATTACAGAGCACAAATTAAGATATTTTTGATGAAATCTGAGAGCTGGATCACTCCTCCATCGGCTTCTAAGGGTTTGAAACTTGCTGGCCCAGAAAAATGTATTAAAGACATCTTTAATATAGTCCAAGTGACTCCAGTAGCTCAATCTTAAGTTTATAAAGCGACGAGAATACTTTGTGCGTAAAAAACAAAACAAAAAAAAAAACTTTATTCCACAATTCATTTCCTTCTCTGTGGGCCTTGAGTTTTTTCATGTAGTAAAACAGCGTAGCGCTTCTGTGTTATACGTCACACGTAGGCTCACTATTGGCCGACGCTGGTCATGTGTGTGATGCATGTGACGTATAACACAGAAGCGCTACGCTGTTATACTACATGAATTCACCCGAGGCCCAGAGAGAAGGAAATGAATAGTGGAATGAAGTCATTATTTTGGGGGGGGTTTTGCGCACAAAAAGTATTCTCGTTGCTTGGTAAACGTAAGATTGAGCCACTGTAGTCACTTGGACTATATTAATGATGTTTTTAATACATTTTCTGGGCCAGCAAGTTTCAATCCCTTAGAAGCCTATGGAGGAGTAAGACAGCTCTCAGATTTAATCAAAAATATTTTAATTTGTGTTCCGAAGATGAGAGAAGGTCTTACGGGGTTGGAACAACATGAGGGTGAGTAATTACTGACAGAATTTTCATTTTTGGGTGAACTAACCCTTTAAGCTAAAATTGCATGCTAAATTGCATAGTAATTCAACACAGTAGCAAGTAATGTAAATTTACACTTAAAACTATTGTAAAGTACTGTAAATTTGACGTTTTTTAGACGTCAAGGCATGTTAAAATCAAATAAACGTAAAAACAATTAATTTTACACATTTATTTTGCAGTCTGTCTAAACTCTACATTGAATCAGGAGACACTATAGAACACATTAAAGGGATAGTTCACCCCAAAAATCTTTGGAACACAAATTAAGATATTTTAAGAAATCCGAGAGCTTTCTGTATCCTCCATGGACAGCAATTATTTTACTTTCAAGGCCCGGAAAGATTGTTAAAATAGTCCATATGTATACAGTGGTTAAACCTTAATGTTATGAAGCGACGAGAATACTTTTACTGCGCAGAAACAAAACAAAACAAAATAGAATACCGACTTTATTCAACATTTTTCCTTTCTGTGCCAGTATCCGATGCTGTTCACGTGATGTGTTCTCGATCATGCATGTGATTGCATTGGGCACAAAAAGTATTCTCGTCGCATCATAACATTGAGGTTGAACCACTGTAGTCACATGGACTATTTTAACGATGGTTTTACTACCTTTCTCGGACTTGAAAATGGTTATAACATAGTAGTCTATAGGTGGGATCAGAAAGCTCTCATATTGCTTAAAATTTTCTTAATTTGTGTAGAACAAAATTCTTGTGTTTGGAACATCGTGAGGGGATGTAATTAATGAAAGATTTTTCAATTTTGGGTGAACTAACCCTTTAATAGCTTCAGTAAACTTCTTACTGCATAACTACATCTAGCTTAAAGGAACACGCCGACTTTTTGGGACTTTAGCTTATTCCCCGTATCCCCCAGAGTTAGATAAGTCCATACATACCCTTCTCATCTCCTTGAGTGCCTCTGTTTGACGCACCAACGCTAGCCTAGCTTAGCACAAAGACTGGAGGTAAACAGCTCCAGCTAGCATACTGCTCTCAATAAGTGACAAAATAACGCCAACATTTTCCTATTTACATGTTGTGATTTGTATAGTCACAGTGTGTACAAATAACAAGGTCATATGAGACACAACCATCTTCTAACTGTATACATACTGGGAACTATATTACTGGGACAATCACTCCCCAAGTAGCAGTGCTTCGCCTTCTGAGAATATAGTTCCCAGTATGTATACGGTTAGAAGATGGTTAGAGTCACTGTGACTATACAAATCACAACATGTAAATAGGAAAATGTTGGCGTTATTTTGTCACTTATTGGGAGCAGTATGCTAGCTGGAGCCGTTTACCTCCAGTCTTTGTGCTAAGCTAGGCTAGCGGTGGGTGCCTCAGACAGACTTACGGCAAGCACGGAGATGAGAAGGGTATGTATAGACTTATCTAACTCTGGGGGATACGGGGAATAAGATAAAGTCACAAAAAGTCAGCATGTTCCTTTAACACAGATACTGTGTTTCATTAGTCCGTTCTTAAATTGGAACACAGCTTACATTAGATTGACATCCATTCGAAGTCAATGAGCTTCCTGATAAGAGTGCAGACTTGCTGGTTCATGTGACCTCTCTGCCTCTTAGATTTTGTGCCCGTCTCTGGGTTGATGCCCAAGAAGCACCTACAAACAAAAAGACAGAAGAAACCTGTTAGTTTAATTCGTGTGATGAAAAAGGTGTCAGTTCCCAGTCACCACCTTCAGTGGGTCACTGCTTTTGCAGTACAGAGTCAAACTAAAGTTAGCTCAGTTTAAACAAAGGTGTAATTCAGGTGTAAGTACTGTAATTCAGAAAAAAAAAATGCATGGAACTGAACTGAAAAACATTTCCATCACAAACACAGTCAAGAATAGACCTTCACCAAAGTAGAGGTGTGTGATTTACCTAGGCAAGGCATTCGCACACAACAATTTACATAATTTACATGTTCCGTTTGCAGAGGATGGAGTAAGAACCTGTTGCCTGTCCATCTCCCTATGGCTGTTTCTACTTGTACTCTTCCTCCTAGAATTATTACCCGTTCACAGATGATGTGATAAACATTTCATTTCTTATATCTTTTTCACAATAAAGCACCCAGTTTTCTAGTTGTTTCTGACTTTTTTAAGCTTTGTCTCTGGTCTAATCTGGTCTGGTCTCCAGCACAGACACACAAATTAAGGCCCCGTCCACACTACTGCGTTTTCGTTTAGAAACGGAGAATTAAAACGAATATCTCCGTCCACACCAGCGTTTTAGCTGCGTATAATGCTGTGTTCACACCAAACGCGAATAGAGCGTCTGGCGCGAATGATTTCAATGTTAAGTCAATGCAAAGGCGCGTTTACGCGCGTCTGGAGGTCTCGCGGCGCGAATGGGGCGTTAAGCGCGGCGCGGAAGACGCGAATTGACGCGCGAATAGAGCGCTTCGAAAAAAGCGCGAAATGCGCGTTAAGCGCTAATGGTGCTTTTTGTGCATTTAGCGTTTGACGCGAATTCGCGTCTGCCGCCCGAGTTGAACAATTTGAACTTTGGCATCAATTCGCGCCGCGTTAACCAATAAGGAGCCTGCTAGGAGTCACTCATTCAACAGTATGTTCCTGCAGCCTCCGGTTGTGCAGGAATACCCTTCTCCACTCATTCAACAAGAACGACAGATGTTGTCAGTGAGCAGTCAACCAGAGCTATATGACAAAAGTTAATATTTCTATAGAGACAGGAATAAAAATGACCTATATATATAAAACATATTAATAGATAAATTGAATATAGGCCAAAGATAAGAAACGTTTCATTTTACCCCAAACGAATTATATTTTATCTTGAACCACTTAAGACACATCAGAGCCAGCGGCAAATGTCAGAAGATCTAGCCGAGGTAAGGCTACTCTCGGCGGATACATGATGACGGAGCTCCCGCTGATCGCATGGAGCTCATCTCTGAGATCGGCGAAACACATTTTTTAAATAGACGCTGTCATTATAAATAAACCGCATATTTGAGTTTAAAACAACTACATTCTCGCCTGAAATACTTTTAAAACTACATTTCATGACACAATAACAGTAATATTTTGAAAATTATCCGAATAAAAATGGCGGTTGAAAATGAACTCAGCTGGATGAAGCCCCCCATTCATTTTTCTGTTGATGAGAAAGACAACGGTTGCTCCGTTTCACACACACACAGCAGGGAAGAAAATTATAAAGTTACTAATTTGAGATGAATTTAATCCACCTTTGCCCAAATCCACAAACACCATAATTTATCTAGTTGATAATAACTGTCATAATACCCACATTAAGGCCACATCTTACCTTATAACTTTATTTATCGTCGGTCAATGTAGAAAATGCTGTGGTAAAAGAGAGAACGCTGTTAGAGTAAGTTAACTAAGATAAGCTTTAAGTAAAGCTAAAGTTAAATGTTCGACGGTGTATCTAATCAGACATCTCACAGTTAACTTAATACGGTATAATTAACACTACAACCAACGTCTTTTCATTCAAATTTGCGCGCTTAAACGCGATGCAGTCTGCTCCAGCTAAGTCACAAAAACATGACAACAGAACCTACAACTAACGCTAATTTGGTTCATACTTTTAAATTACATGCACTATCATATAAAAAACATCAAATTGATAAAGTTTGACATTTAAACACTTACCGCTGTCTGAATCCACCGAATGAGACCACGTAGATCAGAGAGCTCTGATGACGCTCTGATGACGCTGCCGCAGTTGCCACTCAAAAAAGACGGCATTCACAGTAGTTTCTTGTAAAAGCCCCGCGCCTGCATTATTTTCACAGTAAAAGTCTAAATACGGTATTATATTTGTAATAAACAAATCTCCATATTCATCGGGAAGAAGGAGGCGGAACCGGCGCACAATCAAAAACATTTTAATATTCAAAAGTAAATACAAAACGGCGCACCAGCCCCTCACGGACGACTGGTGCGCATAAATAAAAAGCAAACCTAAAATAATGTCCCAGGCCTGGTCCTCTCTCCTCCTTCACGGTCGTCACTCCAGTTTTATATCCTTCCATCTCCTACGTGGGACTCGATACTAGCGGTGGGGCTCAGGTGTAGCTCATCTCCAATCACTACACCTGGCCTCACTCCTCGCTCCCACGCCTCTCGGCCCCGCCCCACTCGCCACAATATTGTGAATTATCACAGTTAAAGCCTGTGAAGTGGTAATAATGTAATTAACTGTGAAATATTACAGTTATATCTTGTGAAATCCTGGAAAAATTTTACAGTGTAGCACAATTTTTTTTTATAAATGTTTAATTGCTTAAGCCCATGTTGTCATTAATGTGGTCCCTATTATGTGTGATTGAGGTTATCTGTTCTCTGAAGCCTGTGTAATGAGTGTTCACTGTGAGGTTTGATAGTCAGTGTCTATATATAACATACATCTGTTGAGAGCTGTATAGATGCAGCCTTGAAAAATGGATTATGCATAAAGAGAGAGGGGAGGGCGAAGAGAGAGTGGGAGATGAGATGCCTTGAGGGTTAAAAGCGGAAAAGGAGGCAAATTCGAGGGTGACACAACTTCTCAGCAGTTGGCAAGCGAAACATTTCAGTGATTTTTGCCTCGATACACACTGACTAATGAAACACACTTTGCCGTATATAGACCGGCCATATGACTGACAGCTCACATGCTCGCCGCATTTAGACCGCAATAGAGGGGACAAGAATGGTGATGATGTCGCCCAGAAATATGAAGTTGCCTCTAGCGTTGAATGTGACTGGACAGTTATTAATATCATTAGTGCTGGATTAGCTCTTTGGTTTTTCCCCACTTCAGTCCCTCTCCTGCCAGCGCTACTCATTACACTGCTAATCTCATCTCCCTCCAGTAATGACACATTCACTGTCTGCTGTTTACGGTCATTTTCTGAAATTATAGAGAAAAACAAAATCATCTGGAGCAGGGTGCGAAGGCACGGTTAATTCTCTGTGTGAAAAATGGCACGATTTGGGCTTTCAGGAAAGCACTTACACAGAGTAATGAGGCTACTGAAGGCGTTAATGAGTACGTGGGAATCATTTTGCTTTGAGGAGAATCAAATAATCGCTTTTCTGAAAAGTATTTTAAGTTGCACACAGCATGTCGCCTACAAGACTAATCATTCTGGGTATGTTAATGGACGCTAAATTATGCTAACATAGTTACACCGGAAGATTATTTCTGATTGGGCCATATGGGGTGAGTGGGTGGGCCTTATTCACACACTTTAAACTCTCATAACAGATTCCCCTCATTTCACTGAGTCAAGACGGATACCACGGCAATCCTGCTAACACGGAAACCAACAGTTATAGCACTGAGCAATAGGAGGTGGGTGGAGAGGCTTCCTCTGAAAGTTCAGCAAAGATCAGGGAGTATCTAGTCGAATTAAAAAAAATAAAAGAGCATTTGCCTACATCCTCTTTTTATTTGTCTTCTTCTGCAGACTTTCAAACAGACCCTCCATAGAAATAAATAACTCTCTAAAATCAAATATACAGAACACATAGTAAAAATCTTTTTTATAAAATGGATAGTTCATCAAAATATGAAAATTCTATCATCATCACATGAAAACAGGTCTGTGTTAAACCATCACTGTGCTTGTTTTACATATTCTAGATTCAATCCAGACAGTTTAATCCATAGCCAGATTTACCATTGGGCCTGACTGGGCAGCAGTCTTGGGCCCAACTTTGCTCGTTTATGTTTGTTTGATTTGGGCAGTTATGCTAATCAGAAATTATTAGCCACATTTCCATTGTGCACACAAGGGCTAAATGGGCCAGCCTGGGCTAACAGTTTCCAACTACGACATTCAAGGCCTTAATCAAACAGCATATACTGTTATTATGATTATTTCACATAGAAGAAGGACACACCAATTGTATCGCGACTGCCCTGATTAATTTGTCACCACATGGCTACTTTAAACAGCTCCATTAAGCCTTTAGCTCAAAAGAGCACACACAAAAAAAGATAATGATACATTCTCTTATGTTCACGCCTCATTTCATTAAAGCGGATGTTATATTATATTAATGTTCCACTAAATTAGGCTTTCTGAAGAGTTTTGAGTGCTCACTGACATCACACATAATGGGGCAGAAATGTCATCAAAATTATTATTAAAAAAAATCTAATAAAAATAGCCATTTAATGAGTTTCTGTTTTTGTAAATTTGCCTATAGGAGTTAGCCTATCACACATAAAAGAACACATCCTGTTTATTGTATTATAATGACTATTTGATATTACATCTAAACTTTGTCTAGGATAGGCAGGTTGCACATTATTTGTACTATATTTGAACCTCAAAGCATATTTAAGTTTTTGTGTATTTCGTGTTACTCCATAATAATGTTCTAGTTGATGGCTTTTGTAGTGTATAGGTATAGGGCCCAAACATAACCTTAAAGCCCAGGGGCCCCCGGTTCCTTAAATCCTGCCCTGACTTCCAGTTTATACAACAGACACAGTGGGATTAATTTATGGATTAGGAAAAACCATCTTCAGTATTACAGTATTATTAGTACATCTGAATGTACTAGACGAAACAGAGACACCTGGTGGTCTTCAAGTTAAGCTGCAGTCTAGTTCTGCATGTTCTTTGTTGTATGGGGTGGTAGAACACATTGCTCAGTATTAACCAAAGCTCAGCAGCATGATCAGAAGGTGAATACTGTATATAGTTTAATGTAATCTACTCCAAACCATTGAGACCTGCGGACTACAATATACAATAAAAAATATTATATGCTATATCTGAATGTTGCTTGGCGTAGTACAAAATGTCAGGGTTCCTAAATCTCAAAATTTCATACTTTTCCAGACTCAAATTTCCAAACCTCTCAGTAGATTTTGAGACCATATTGAACATAAACGGTTCTTGCAGCACTATTTTTAGCTTTATATTTGGTATATAGTAGTCATCTGTAAATATTTTTATTTTCTCAGGTTTTTTTTTTTTTTTTTTTTTTTTTTTTTCATTGATATTCTTGCATACATACATAAAGACAGATAATTGCATGCAAACAAGAAAGTTATTGTGCCCTTGAGAAACTATTCAGATGAGCACGGGAACATTTTGCATACTGATGCATTACATTGTCTAGTTTTATATACCATAACTCATTTTCATTGTGCATCACTGCCATCTAACTATAAGAAAATGAGAGCATAGACGCACATGAATTAATATAAATTTGGCTTTCCTTAGAGCAGTACATCATATTTCAGGCCTTAGGTCTGCTTTAATGCCTAGCCTTCTCTATGGCAGCCAAGACACCACACCACGAAATGGGCTGATGGTGCAATAGATAGATCAGTGTGCACTGTCCTACATTCTAAGTTTAATGGTTTCTTGTACACACACAAAAGTCTGTATTGTTTTTAGAGGCTCTGTAATATGGTACTAAGAAACTCCCGAGTAAAATCTGCAATATAACCTGCATTTTTGCAAAATGAAAAAGTGCATATTGAATTAATTTAGTTTGAAATATCACAAAAGAATGACTAACAAGCTGCCATGAAAACACCTTTATGATCAATTTATTCTCGTTAATCGTAGAGGTTTGGAAATGCTAATGTTTTGCATACTCTGCTTTCTTTTTTCCAATCTTTTCCAAACTGCATTAGAAACCCTAATATGTTTTTAAATAATTTATTAAAATGAAATTCCTGTCATAATTTACTCATCCTCATGTTGATCCAAACCTGTATGTCTTTCAGTCTTTTGTGGAACAAAACAACTTTGAGACTCAGTGTATGGACAGAAACATTTTTTTAAATAAATTATTTGTTGTCAAAGAAAGTCATCCTATGGGACAACATGTACGAGTGTGAGTAAATGATGACATTTTTAATTTAGGGATTAATAAACCTATCTCGTTAAAAGCCTGTCATGGATAGTTATCAAATCTAAAATGGTCAGTGGAAATATTTATCTTGTTTAACGTTACCCGAGACAAGGACGTTAGGCCTTATGTTACCTCCAGGCAGTGTTGTAGTCGAGACCGGCTCATTCGAGTCCGAGTCCAGATCGAGTCCAGAGATGGTCGAGTCCGAGTCAAGACCGAGTCCAGAAAGGGTCGAGTCCGAGTCAAGACCGAGTCCAGAAAGGGTCGAGTCCGAGTCAAGACCGAGTCCAGAAAGGGTCGAGTCCGAGTCAAGACCGAGTTCAGAAAGGCTCGAGTCCGAGTCAAGACCGAGACCAGAGAGATTGGGTCTGAGACAAGACCTAAAGAAATCTTCAAGAGTATGTAAAATGTATGATGGAAACAATAAAGGGTAAAAGGGCCACATAGTATGTGGTGTAAAGGTAATTTTATTAGAATTATGAATTGTTACTTGTCAATATTAAGTGCTCATTTTCACATAACATCGTTGTACCACTATACACATCCATATAACCTTTCTAGTACACATAACATTAGTGTATCACTCTATAATGTAATTCCACATAACACTTCTAGTACAAGTAACATTACTGTACCACTATACCTGTAAATGTTCAACTGTAACAGCTTTTACATAACTTTTAACCCTGAAGCTTAACTAATGACTGCTAATATCCTGAAAATGTCTTGGATTATGTGCACTTTAGATGTTGTGAAGATTAAAGATGGGCATAATTACTTTTCAAAAAAATAAATGAGGAGACCATCCAGCTACCAGACCAAGCATGATGTGGTCTCATGATCAATCCACCCAGACTAAAAACTCTCTCTATTGGTGCAGAGGAAGCGGGGACTGACAAAAGTTACCATTTCATCACTTTCTGTAACAGCAACGGATAATCTAATGCTAATTTCACTGGATGGTGGGTTTTAATGCAGGGTAAAATACACACTAGTCGAAGTTTTTTTTAGTTACGGAGGGCATACACACAAGAGCCGACTGACTGTCCAGGAAAATTTCATGCAAAAGTGTGTATGTGCAAGGGGAAGAAAGCTGGTTGAAATGCCATATAAGTTCAATGCCTTCTATCAGACATTTTTTCGGGGGGAGATGTTTAGTGTTGAGACAGTCAGTCTGTGTCTGTATTCATTATATAATTTAATTAAACAATATTTGTTTTTTTCTGTGACCATTTTGTCCTACTTTGTAAAAATAACACAGTTGAGAGAAATAATGTAGCAATGTGGCTTTCTGGAAAGCGGGATCACTACAGGCGGATGGCAGGAGGGTAACTTAAGGCCGGTGACACACTGGCTGCATGGCGTCTCTGCTGCGTGCCAGAAGCGTGGTGGCTGCTTCGCGTTTTCTGTGTCTTTACACACCAGAAGCTAGCGCGCTGCTTCTGCTATAGGTGACATAGAGAGAGGCCGCCGAAAAACCAGGCTCTTGCAAAATAGAGTATGTTTGACAGGTGCAATATTTGAAAATCGATAATTATTTTATTTATTTATTTTATTACATTTATATCTGAATTTATGCCAACCTATAGACTTTCAAATATCAAAATGTCATGAATTAATATGTATATTTGTGTACATAATGACACAAGTGACATATAAACATATTTTCCTAGTTTATTTTGCCTGGAAACGCTTCCAACACGCGCGTGTTCGCGTGAAAATAGGCGTCAGTTCTATTTCTAGCATGCACGGGTTTTCCGCGCGTCTCACGCAGGCAGTCTGCAAGATCTAACCTGTTAACATGGGAGCCGAATTAAAAACAGACACGCCACGCAGCTGAGGCGCTTGCGCCACACATCCAGTGTGTCGCTGGCCTAACGTCTCATGTCACAAGAAAATCACCAGTCATTGGATGTATCAATCATACATCAATTTAATTAAACATTAACATACAGTAATAATCATGAAATATTTTGATTGGGACTCGAGTGGACTCGGGCATAAGTCCGATTCCTAATATGTTCGAGTCCGAGTCAATACCGAGTCAAAATGCACACGAGTCCATGACAAGACCGAGACCATTAAAATACGGTCTCGAGACCGAGTCCGAGACCGAGTCCGAGTCTCGAGTACTCAACACTGCCTCCAGGTTGTGTACTTCCGCGAGATCCTAAACCAGCGATTAACCCCCACAGAGGTGAAATTCTAACAGACTCCTTTGTACTTTTTTTTTCTCTCTCTCTCTCTTTTTTTTTAGTAAATGTGGCCATTTAGAGGAAACTTTGTTTCCTAAGGCATTTTTGTTACTGAGGTTTTCCTCCATAAACTAACAATCCCACCACACACAGACTGATGTTCAGATGTGGGTCTGTCTACACCATTATACTGCTCTGTTTTGTTTAACACGGAACATTTTACTCATTAGCTCCATCATTTGGTTTATATAGGCGTCTTTGTCCTTTTCCCGCAGCAGATGAGGTCAGCGTCTGCTCTGTGAGACCGATAGCAGAAAGCAGCGGGTGTCTGGGGAATCAATCGCCGTTATTGTTGCAGTGTGTTCAGACGGTTTACTCACGCGCCGAGCCTCCGAGTAATTAACGGAACGTCAGTCATCTACGAGTTTTTGTCTCGACATGTCGCTCTGAATCAAACGTCACTCTAATAAGATGAAAAAAAAAAAAAAAAAAACAATCAAACAATTGTAGCTCAGTACAGCAACACCTGTTCTGCCACGTTCTTCTCAGCAGCTATTAGAGTGAATGCTCCTTCTCATCAGAATCGATAATTATAGCGACAGATCAGCATCCAACACCAACCGACCACAACCTTCTGTTTTCGCGCGCTTTTTATATGATTATAACGTCCCTATTCTCAGGAACAATTATGAAACTTTTTAGCCTAGTTATAGCAGTGTAAACGGGTCTTTTTTGCAGTAGGCTGGCCCCTGGCATATGGTATTTTAAACCATTCTTAAAAATATATTAATTTATTATATTTATTTTATTAATATTATTATTTAAAAAAAAATGTGGTGAATAAATGCAGTTTATTCACTGCAGCTGACCTATCTTTTGCCAGTTCTTACATTTACAAAATAAATACAAATGATTAAAAAGCAAATGCCTGTATATGACATGTTAAGTAGATGTAACCTAGCCTACTCTTTCTCTTCCAGGTCTTTTTTTTTTAATGATTTTATTCACATACTGCTTTTACACCAAGGAGCACTAGTAGTCCACAAACCCAAGGTCGAAAAACATTGATTAAGCACAGAGGTTTTCAAACTGGAGTCCTGGGACCCCCAGGGACCCAACAAGAGGGTGGCTGGGGATCAGCATAAAATGTGAGAGAAGAAAAGGATTTTCATCAAATTTATTTTTAGGGCTGAGAAAAAAAAAAAACATTAATTAATTATCGATATTCTGTTTCAACTCTGTAGTAAAGGTAGACCTTTACGTTATCTTGCTCAAAGTTAGCACCGGCAGACAAAATAATCTCAAAATTGCTTGGATGGTTATCAGTTTTAAAAAGTGTCTTCCCATGCCCAACAATGTGTTGTTTGATATGTAGAGATATCTTCATGTAGCAGTGATTAGATGAGATGGTTTCAGCATCAGGTCAGCCTGATAGAAATCCTTTCATCTTTGTGCTGTTTGCTTCTTACACACTCTGCAGACATAACTGACACTATGATAATAGATCTGAAAGAGATGATGGAGTGCACAAAATACAAGTGATTGCGAGATTGGTTAAGAATGGCTTGTTTTTGCTGACAGCAGTGTGAAACCTGAAACTACATTTAATGAGGAGATGGGAAGTCAGAGTGAGGGGGAGATTATGTTTGTGTACTCATATTAGATTTGGTTTCCACTGACAGTGATCAAATTCAAATGGACATTTCAATACCCAAACATATGAGTTCATAAAAAATGTTGTGTATGAAACAAATATGAATCAAAGGCTTAATGTTTTTATATCATGATTATTATTATTATTATTATAAGTTTTGTTATGGTTTGTTCAGTTTACAGTTTTTTTTTTTTTTTCAAGTTCTTTAAATTCATTCCAGTTGAAGGTAAACATGATTGTATTCGGTTGTTTCCAACACTAATAAATGCTTTTGTTCCTCCAAAACAATACAGTTTCTTTGACTTGCACCCACTCACACAGAAAATGCCTAGACTAAACAATGGAAAACAACTCGCATAAACACAAACATTCACACCGTCCTTTATCTTTATTACCTTTTGATCTCTCATTCTTTCTCTCTCTCTGTCTCTCTCTCATACACACACATACAAGACTGAAAGGTTATTTAGGCTAGTTTTAAGACAAACGTCAACTTGTAACAACTGCAGTCTCTAACACACACACACACGCACAAATTCTCGTGTCCAAGTTTTGTAAGTGCAACATTTGAAGAGTGAGACTTTGCCTGATCGACTCCTCTGAAATATTACATTATTCCATCAGAAAAACAAACTCCTGAAAAAAAAACAAAAAGCACAAAAACATTCTTATTCTCAACCCAATTCATAGAAATGACAACATGAAACAAATTAAATGTAGATTCAAGTCTGTAAAGTATCATTCTGAGCATTCAAATTAGTGTTCCTTTGTTCTGAAGTTGCTCTAGATCAGTGAAAACAGCAGCCACAGCAATGGAATATAAAGCAGACGTAATGTTCCACATAAATTGAAATGATTTTTCAGAGCAAAAGTGGAATGATACAATAAACGGCTTTATCAATACGTTAAAGACAGCCTGTAGGTGTGAGAGAAGGTGTCCATTATGACTCTACATTAGAAAACTTCTACCACACATCATTTCTGCTAAACCACATGCCATCACTATAGTTTAAGCAGCAGTTGCTTGTCTCTAGGGCGAAAAGCGGCGCTGGTTGCTGCTATCATCATGAAGCCATGATATGATGTCTTTGCCATCGTGATAAGGTGCCAGTCTAAAAGAGTTAGAACCTTAATTTTGAACCTTGTTGTAAAATGATTGATGCATACGCTGCCGTTTATCCCTTGAAAAGCTCGCAAGAATGCAATAACTATCTGCCCTGAAGCATTTGTTTGCTTGTATTACTCTTGGCAAAAGTGTCACCAGAACCATTGCCAGTAATTGCTGTTATTTCTTTCTGTGTGTGTTGTTCTGATTTCCAGCTGGACTCTAGTGCCTTTAGGTGTGTGTATAGATGAATAACTGTTGCCGTAGAAACAGATTATAACCACCAGACCCCTCAATTTCCATTTGGTCTGGCTGATCACCACTGAAAGAAGTCAAGCAGCAAACAGCGATACGTGGAACTGGTTCAAATTAGAAACGAACCAGCAAAAACTGGTTTGGAGTTCTTTCAAATCCAGCGGGAATCAGCATGGTCCGAACGAATGAGCCGAGGTCGTCCACAATGTCCACACATAAATAAATGCATGTGTTTTATGTACAGTGTCTGTGTAGGTGTCCACCTCCGGTTAAAGTCCATAAAGTCTGGAGGAGATTTTTCCAGCATCACTGAGCTAATGCACTTACACACTTGCGCTCGCTCACTCACTCAAGCACCTTTTATCAAAAGGGAGAAGGAAAGAAAACAACAACAAAAAAAGCTATTTGGCTTCTGTTTGTCTCAATGTGTTTAACGCATTTATGCTGGCACTTGTGCAAAATCACTTCTGTCTCAATTTTCTGCATCACAGACCAACCATATCAGCCCCTGCCTTCATGTGCGGCCACAATACGTTCAAATAAGAATCAGATCTAATTGGAATTTAATGCTTTATAAATTGTGGTATTGTCAATAGAAAAGTCCAAAATTGTTTGTTTAAAAGTCTGTGAGATCGGTTTCTATTACAGGCTTGTTTAAACTCATCAAATTGATATCGCAGTTCATCTTTGACAGCAATTACATGATCATCCAGCGCTTTGTACTTCTCTCTGGCAACAGAAACACACAGAGAGAAACAAATACTTTTGCAATCGGATTAAACGGTGCTCCTGTTTGTTTGTTTTTTCTGGTTTCGAGTAACCTGAACTCCTCGACAGTTTCATTTCAGTTCTCATCAAACAGAATCTGAGATGCTTTTAACCTTTTAACCTGCCAATTCACAGATAATGGAGCCATCAAACCTTCAGACCGAAGTAAAGATCTGCTCCACCACCGAGCACCGAAGGCGCCACACAAATGCATAAACACACAAACACACACACACACAGCAAACAATATGCACTATTGTTACTAAAAATGGCACAGTTCTCATTAAGGTTGTATTAATTGTCTGCGTGACACGCAAAGTGTTTCGCTGTTGTAAGACATGAAATCCACTGTTGAATTGTGGGCTGGTGCTTGACACTCCTAAAGCTGCTGCAGCATCAAGTGTTGCATTTCCAGTTTCTTTCCTAGTCTTTATCTGCAAACTTATCGGCCCTGGACCCTTCCTTCCCCCCACCCCACCCAAGGCCTCGTTGGTATGGCGACAGTCAAAAGGTGGATGCTAGGAGACCGAAAGTGCGATAAGGAAAAGTGATGCCACGGTTAGGAGAAGGCGATCTCTGGATGGACTGCTACCGCTGATGCTCTTCTCCAATTTCGGGACCTCTGGATTATCATAGTCATCTGGAACGAGACAGACAGAGCAAAATTAACAGCTAAGGTCTAGACACTAATGTTGCGTGACTCACTAAGGTATAGAAAACCCTCTGACCAACTGAGGCCTAAGGGAAGGAGTTAAAAATAAAACGCAGTGACTCAGGCAGGTATGCACTAAATGTGTCTGTGCTCATGTGCAGTTGTGAACAGGCTTCTTCTTGAACACAACAAACTAAAATGTAACTATTATCATGACAGGAGGAGTGTCTGATGTGCCCAAATAATGTATGGAATTCTGCTACATCATCACAGGAGACGGACAGCTAACATAACCGGTTTGTACTGTAGGTGTCTGTGACTGTGAGCAGGTGTCTTCCAGCTTGCGAGTTCATACTGTAAACACACGTCTTCACTTACTGGTTACAGGCAATAGTGTGTGACGCAAACTGTCTGCCAAAAACATCTCCAGACACGCACAGTATGTCTGTGTGTTTTGACAGAATAATATGATGTTGTAACACGCACACAAAAGATGTGACAGGTGTTCCAGACACGTCTGGAGTGTCAGTTTTCCATTTATCATCTTTTACGCAGATAACATTAATTTAGATATTTACTCAATGAGTTTTATTATTATTATTTTTATCTAAAATAATTTAATATATATATAATATATGTATATATAATATATAATATGTGTATATATATATATATATATATATATATATATATATATATATATATATATATATATATATATATATATATATATATATATATATATATATATATATAATGGATTTTATAAATGTTTGTACATTTTTAAATCATTCTAATTTGCTGATTATTATTTGTGGTCATTCATTAATAATGGTTCTTTTTATTAACATCATTATTATTATCATCAAAAACAAGTTGAAACATTTTTTGTTGTTTATTCAGGATTCTTTGATTAACACAAAGCTCAATGAGCAGGATTTATTTGAAAGAGAAATCTTTTGTAACATAAAATGTGTCATTACTGTCCCCCTATTTAAAAAATATTTATCAGCAAAAATTATTTTCAACATTGATAATAATAAGAAATGTATGAAACATTTTTTGTTTAAATCTTCTTCAATAGTATTTATATAGTATAATATTTTTGCTTTTTACATTATTTTTAAATAATATTTGATAGACTAAAAATGTTAAAAGACCGAGCAATGTTTGATTGACAGGAGTCCTTGGATGGCAGACAGGAAAGAGAAGCTGGAATTCAACACTCATGACCCGGACGAACAGATGTTTCTAGCTTGATAGTTTGCTTGAATCAGTACTGCCATGTCATGTGACATCAGCTGATCAGATGAAAGTGTTAAGTTATTTTTCTCCACTGGAGAATGGATTACAAAGAAATTTGATACGTTTGCCCTGTCAATGACCCAAATGGGAAGTCAAATCTTACATTACAGAACACAAAGATCTCTGCATCTTATAGAATATCGCAGTAATTTTTTACAATAAGGTTCAAAAACATAAGGTAACGCATTAAGGTATCATGAAATAATGATGAAAAAGACTTTTATAGCATTCATTAATCTAGGATAATGTTCATAAATAAATGTTGTTCACTGTTAATTCAGGATGGTTTATAATATATTAGCTACTGCTATTTGGCTATCCAACATGAAATGTTGAAAATATATAGACTTTTATTCAAAACTTTGGGCTCAGTAAGAGTTGATTTGATCAAATTGATCAAAAGTGACAAAACATTTTTTTTCATCATTAAAACAATTATATTTCAAACTTTTGAACATTCTACTCAAATTATCCTGAAAAAAAAAAATATATATATATATATTTATATATATATATGGAAAGTATAAAGAGAATGGTATGAACACAATGCCACACACATCTTCTTGCTCTGTGTTACTCCCTGATGGCCAAATAAAAGCTGTCTTTGTGTTTATTGCATCTGTATTTGTGATTGCCTGTGTATTTGTGCGACTAATATAAATTCTGAACGCAGCGTGAAACTCGCTGCCATTAATGGGACTAACTGCTACTGCAGATTTACAGACCTGACATTAAAAATCTTGCAAATGAGAATTTATGTTTCCAATGACTTCAGAATCCAATTTTATTTAAATTATTTAAAAAAAAAATGTTTATGCACTTAATTTAAAAGCACTTGCAGCACTCTAGAGTTTCCTGTGGTGGTTTTGTGAATATCTTTTGATTTGTTTTTTATTAGAAGTTTAGTGTACAATTTAGAAATATATAATTTCCATTGGTTCTTAAAGTTGCTCAGTACCAATGGGACAACAGTGAGCAAGGACGAGACTGTTTCTTTTGTCTATTGGACACAGATGTATGGAGCTGTATTGAGATGTGTGGCTTCCTGAGACCCGGCTGGCCTCTTGCGGTTGTTCTCTTCCCCTCTCTGGCCTGTTTGAAAACTGAACCCCTGATCGGAGCAAGCGGGAAAGAGCCGCTACTCAGATTCCAGTTATTGGAAATCGTTGGGTGGCTCCGACCCAAAGATGACCCAAAACACATCCACATCCATCTGTCTCAAAACACACGCTTGGAAAAAAATCACGAACAGATCGATACCTCTTTATTCCCTAAAAACATTTGAAGTCAAATCAATTTCTTTTCTCTCATTTAAATGGTGCGGTGGTCGCTGTCCTTGAGTCGGGTTACGTCGGCGGTGGGGAAGCGCAGGATTTGACTGTGAGGCTGGGAACTGGAGGGCTAGTTCTGCCACCGCTAATCAGCGATAACTCTAGCCTTAGCGCTAATCAAGCTAACTATATTTAGGCAGCTCATGCTCCGTCTGCCTTTTAGCTCATGGCTTCATTAGTGTCACTCATTGCCTATAAGATGTGTGCTAGCAAATAACTGCTGTGTTTGTTTGGTGTACACCACGAGCACAGGAAAAGCAAATTAAAGTTGATCTCATAGGTATTTTTATTACATATTCAAATCACATGAAGTGGATTTGGCTTTTAACCTGATACCCAATTTGATTTAAAACAATAAATAAGCTCTAACACGCACAGGCATGATTTATGAGCTTGCTGTGTGACTATTGGAAAGAGGTGTGTGGATGCCACAGATCTGGGCACAGAAACCCTGGGTGTAAATGTCAGCTTAGTCAGTGATTTATATGCATATGTATAAGTGTCAGTGTGGTCCGTCTGGTGTGTGTAACTCACCGAGGTCATCGATTTTGATGTTAGGTCTTAGAGTGTAGTCTGGCTCTGTGGGCTGGGGCTCATCATCTGAATCAGATGCTGGAAGACATTAAAGGATAATCAGGACACACTCTCTCTGCAGGATCTTATACATGCTCTCAAAGGATTCGGAGATTTCTTTGTAAGCTCCTCTAAGTCATCCGCAGGGGTGAGAAAGTGATGGTGGTAGTTAGTGTCCCCAGTTCAGGTTACATACACCAAAAGAATGGGACATGAATCACGAAACAATGGCCAAGTCGACTACTTGTCTAACAGCTGACTTATTGGTGTTCCACAGAAAATTTGATAAAAAAGTTTTGGACTATCAAAATGATGTGTCAGTATTATCTATTGATTGACTGATTGGTTGATATAATAATTTTTACATTTGAGAATTTCTTTGACACTTTTAAAGAAAATCATGATTAATTTTGATTGTTTTAATGTTTTGAATGCCTATTCTATTTAGAACTATTTAGAAAATCTGCATATATAGTTTTAAGAAAAAAAAAGAAGATTTTGTTCTTTGCAACATACTGTACACTCAAGAATAGTTTTGAATCTGTTTTGAAACAATATTAATATTTATTTTAGTTACATATTGGGGAAAATTATACAGTTGAAGTTAATTTGTTTTCCTATTAGTTAACAAAAGCAAAGGGAAAATGTAATGTGTTGTGGGACAAAAAACTATTTATTGTGAAAATAAAATAAATGTCTAATTTAAGGTCAAATTGAAATACAAATAATTTCATATGAAACTTTTTCTCTAAAAGTGATTTGAATATATATATATATACACACACACTGTCAGATTTCAATGAATGCTAAAAAAACTCATAAAATGACTTTTTAATATACTCTGAAATTGATGTTCAAATACATTTGGATTTTAAAAAATGCTGTCAGTTTAACAGAAAGAAATGTGTCATTAATTGTGAATGTAAAATAAATTAGTTATTTATTGTGAAATTGATATACAAATAAATCTGAATTAAATCTAATAGTGGGTAGAAGAAAAAAAGATGTTATGTCAGCTTAACAGAAAATAAAAGTTTGTCAGATCGTATTTTAATATGTTTTGACTTCAGAACAGTCGCACTGTAAAAATCCAATTAATTATTTTTTGAAAATTATATTTATAATATTTTTTTTATATATATAATTTACAGACAAGTTACATGTTAAACTTCTTTATGATTCCCATAACACTCAATGTATTTTTTAAGACAGCTTAAAGTCTGACTTTTATTAATGCATCTCAAAACTACTACATTTTGTTTCTTACTTTTTTAGCTCAGTGGTTCTCAGTTTTGTTTTTAAAGGCCTCCCATGGCTGCACATTTTATCTCTCTAATCTAACACACCTGATTCAACTCTTCAGCTCATTAGTATGTCATTTTTCATGTCTTTATAAATACATCAGCCCTGCTTCAGCCCTTTGAACTCGAGGCATTGGAGTTCAGACCTGACTGAGCAGGACTAACAGATTCGTCTTGACACAAGGACTCAGAGACTCCAAGAGAGAGCACACAGTGTGCTTTCTCGCTCTCTCTCACATACTGAAATATTATTAATGAACATGAACAATGACAGAAAGAGAGGGTGAGGGTTAAAATAACACTCAGT
Organism: Carassius gibelio; assembly: GCF_023724105.1. Classification (NCBI taxonomy): domain Eukaryota; kingdom Metazoa; phylum Chordata; class Actinopteri; order Cypriniformes; family Cyprinidae; genus Carassius; species Carassius gibelio. The sequence goes on along the minus strand of NC_068386.1, from coordinate 14,462,412 downwards.
GCCAGCAAACTGACTGTGAGAGAACAAGAATCCTGACAGCACCTGGAAACAAGAGAGAAGAGGGATAGGGGGAAGAAATGACGGGGAGGAGCAAGAGACTGCTTTCCAGCAGTGTTTCCCAACTTCTATATATATATATATATTATATACTCCCACAGCCACACAATATGTAAGAGTGTATTTTTTTTTCCTTTTACTGTATTCAGCCTTGACAATATTTCAAAGAGCGAAGACATTTTTTATTATATTTTTTAATTTAATTTAACTTTTTATTTTGATGTCACAAATTCTCTTGTCACTACTGTTCAAAAATTAGCTTTTAATCTTTTTTTTCGAGTTTTTTAAAAAGTATCTAATGTTTACAATGACTGCATTATAATATAATATAATATAATATAATATAATATAATATAATATATATTACCCAAAATATAGTAAAATAGCAACATTGTGAAAAAAAAATATATATTTTAAAATACGTTTTCTATTTTAATATTTCAATTAAATTTATTCCTGTGATAAAGCTTTTTTTTTTTTTTTTTTTTTGCATCAATAATTCAGAAATTGTTCTAATATGCTGATTTGGTGCTCAAGAAACATTCATTCTTATCATTACAGTAGAAAACAGCTGTGCTGACTTAATATTTGATGAACAGCCACTTCAAAAGAACAGTATTTATTTGAAATATAAATATTTTGTAACATTATAAATGGTTGACTTAATGCATCCTTGCTGAATAAAATTTCTAAAAAACAAACAAACAATAAAACACTCACTCACTGCTAACTTTTGAATAATAGTAGTGCAGGTTTAACAAAGCAAAATCAAAATCTATCCAAGTTATCCTGATGTATGCGTGCCAGACCACAACATTAAGATTTGAAATCTAGAGGGAAAAGACAGGGAGAGAGTGTGCTTTCTGAGTAAACCGATTGATTTCATTCTCAGAAAGACAGATAGAACAGTTAAAAAAACATGCGCTTCATAAATGGGCTGACAGCTTGAACAATTGACTGAAAAATAGAAAGGTTGGATGGATAGATGGATGAAATGATGAGTTGATGGATGGATGGATGGATGGATGGATGGATGGATGGATGGATGGATGGATGGATGGATGGAGGGATAGAGGTCGATACCTGTTGAGCAGCAGACATACACTCTTAATCTCAGGCAGCTCCGGCCGTGGTGATGAGTGGGTGTGGCTAAAACAAAACAGCAAAATGTCAGTCACCTGTCAATCATCAGAAATACTGCTTAGGTTCTATAACTGTACTATTCTGAAGTACTGTACTTCCAGAGAACACAGAGAAGAATAAAGCATTAAAATAATTATCTATTATCTAAAGATAGCATGTATTGTTGCTTTGTCTCAATGGTAACTTATACAATACATACACAAGGTACTACAGATACAGTAGTGTGTATAGTGTTAGCACTATGTATGTACAATTATTATAATACGTAATTGTGGATTATGAATTATTATTCGTTTACAGATTTAGTAATAGACACAAGTTGATTTCTAAAACATTAAATATTCACAAATGGGTGAATCTTGCACAGAACCAGACCAAATCAACTTCCACCCAAAAAAAGAAAAATTATTTCAGTTCATTTAACAATATTTAATGACTAAATAATAAAAGTAAATATAATATAATGCAGTAACTAAGTAAAAACGAAACTAAAAATCTTTAGTAAAAACTGAATATATGTATATATTAAATTATTTTATATATATATATATATATATATATATATATATATATATATATATATAGAGAGAGAGAGAGAGAGAGAGAGAGAGAGAGAGAGAGAGAGGGATAAATTCTATATAAATTCAATATATTGAATTTATATATTGAATTTATATAGAATTTATTATTCTAAAATCATTTTTTTAAATATAATTTCTTATTACCTTTTTTTATCAACATGACAGGTTGCTTGACATTCATATACTCTAGATTAATATAATAATGTACATAACTGTGTCACAACAGACTTAGAAGTGTGTATAGTTGAGGTAAAACACACAGATACTCACAGATATAATAATACTCCTGCCCAACATGGAACTCGTAGCCCAGCGAGAAGGCGCTGTAGCGCTGGAACTTTTCCGAGAATTTGATCGGTGCGTGTGGGGCGTGGGGACGGTTACACTCCCAGCGTTTGAAGCCCAGCTGTGGGTCACATGTCCGGTAACCACGATAACTGACCATGTAGAGCACGTACTGCTCGGCTACGCCTCTCTGGCTGCTGTTGTAGTGAGGACAGTAGATATCCAGGTAGTCATTGACATTCACCTGCACTGTGTAGCCCTCCTTACGAAGTCTGAGGACAAAAAGGAAACATGCAAAAATGGTCACATTGTGCTCAAACAATACTAGGCATATTTGGCTTCTTTATACATAAACACATACAGTAGGTCCAGCCAAAATATCAGCTTTACGTATAAGAAACTGCAAAAAATTTCCATTTTCATGTACTCCAATTTTCTGTTCCTTTGGGGAAAATTGGAACAGAATAGGAATTAGGAATTAAAACAATACAAAACTAAAACTATACATCTATACCAAACCTGTAACGTTTAAATATAACAACTGTTTTCATTTTTAATATTTTAATAATAAAGGAAAACTATACAAGAAAACTGTTTAAATTTTTATAAGATTAGGTATTTGCTGTCATGCTAGAGGACACTATTGTTGTAATAATAACAAATGTGGTGTTCTTATTACAAATATTTTTGACTCTTTAACAGATTGCTTAGTTCCACCTCTTTTCTAAGTCAATTTGGATAAATGTGTCTGCTAAATGCATAAATATAAATGCATGTTATTATATTATTCATCATTTATTAATCAGTGTTGGGCAGTAGTTACTAGTAACTATTTACTGTAATAATATTAATTTCGCAGTGACTAGTAGTGTAACTAATTACTAATAAGATTTGAGTATTATTATTACAGTTAACATCCCTAAAACAGCTAGTAGTTACTTTTTTTCATGTCTCAACAATCCAACAAATACAATAATTCCTAGATTTATTCATTAAATGTAAATGTATTTATTAATTAATATAAGGAAAAATTTTATGAACTTTCTTTTGATAATATACTTCATGAAATATAATCATATTTGGGTTACAGAAAAATTATAGCTACAATTAACTTCAAGCTACACATAACAAATAATGCAACACTTTTACAAAAAAAAAGTCACTAAAAATCACCACTGAGTGTTTGTAAAAAAAAAAAAAAAAACAAAAAAAAAAAACTTCTGACTGCGATCCAATGTAGATTTTGGTCAAATGATGAGGCAGAAATATATACATAATTTTATGGGAAAGATACACAATTATAACATCTGTGGGCCATAGTTTTGAAACTAGTAGTCTAACTAATTACTCTTGCCAGATAATAATAAGTAAAGTAATAATATTATTTTTAAAAGGAGTAACTAACGAGTAATAAATTACATTTTTGGAATAAAAAGCCCCACACTGTCACTGATTAATATAGTATTCTTTGTTTTTTTTTTTTTTTTTTTAGCTTTCTTTTGAAATTTCTAGATTTAAGCATTAGTCATTTTGTGCTCTAGTAATTTTTTATTAGTTATTGCAGATAGATTTTTTATGACACTTTTATTTTTATTTCAGTTTTAGTCATTTTTAATTTTCGTTTTATTTGATATTTAGGCTGTTTTATTTTAGCTTTATTTTAATTAATGAAAAAAAAAAGGTTTTCACCTATGAATGCATTTTAATCGTTAAAAGTTCTGGCAGAATCAGTACAAGTTTGTATCAGACATTTGCATTTCGGGGGAAGCTCCCTCGGGCCTGTGAGATAGAATGAAGGTGAGCATGAAGCGAGAGACGAGTGATGGCTGTATTGGGACCTGTAGTAATATATTGTTATACCGCTCCAGTGCGCAGCTCTGAGTCTCTTCCTACTAGACGGAGCCTGATGAAAACGCGCGTAACGCAACGTATATAAACAACGAAGAGCGCTTGCGCCGAGTGAATGCAGCTCTCGTGGGACGTGTCATACTTCAGGCTAGAAAAGTTGCCGTGCAAGTGTCAGAATTCACAACCCAGCCGCGGTCCCTTCTTCACTGCACTCGTTTGTCAATGTCACAGCAGAAGACACCGAGAGGATGGAGTGAAACTCGGCGGGTTCTCCTAATGGGAGGTTGCAGTAATAACGACTGACCAGCAGGGGTCAGTATTTAGATACCAAATGAATATCAATTTATTTTCCTTGGTTCTAGGTCACTACTCATGGGAGATTATTATTCAATTATTAAATGAAGATCAAAAACGCTGCATTAACGCCTCTTCCCCTTCGTTTCGCCCCCCCCCCCCCCCCACACACACACTCCTCTCATTCTATTACTCCGTCTTTCTTTAAATTGCTAACATGGTGAGTGAGCAAACGTTTACTACATCTCATTATAATGCCACACCCCTCTACACACGCACACAACACACACACACACACACACAAGCGGGAAAAAAGTAATAACATAAAATAATTAAATAAAAGTAATACATACATATACATACACTCACACACACACACACACATATATATATATATATATATATATATATATATATATATATATATATATATATGTGTGTGTGTGTGTGTGTGTGTGTGTGTTTTATTATTCCAGTAATATACTACAGTAATCATTCAATAAGTGATAGGCTAAAATGATTAACCATTATAAACAATTAGTTAACAGAAACAATGCATCTTGGTATTATTGATCAGTTAAATAATAATAATAATAATAATAATGAGCCTGAATGGTCTCAAATGGAAAACCTGTGCTGTCACATTTTTTACTAAAAGTGTTAAAGTTTTTGTTAAAGAAGGTTTTGCGTGTTTCCTATATTATTTGGAGAGAATATTCACCAATCATGTAGCATGTGGACACAGTATATTAAGTAGTTCCAGTGGAATATGCTGTTAAAAACTAGGCTTTTGAGCAAAATGGAAACATTAAAAAAATGTAAAAAAAGAAAAAATATATATATTTCATGAAATAGAAAAAAAAGTATTATCATAATCATTGTTTTATATATGTAATCAACACATAAATTCGAATGAAATAAAAACAAAATCAAAAGCTATTTTTCTCTTTCATTACAAACTTCTTTTGGAGTGCAAGGATGCTGACAGTATCTAAGAAGGACTGATGGAAGGGAATCTGCAGTTGTGCTTCTGACCATTAGCACAACATAAAGAGAGGAAACGCAACCCACCATGGGAGATTTGAAATCATTAAAAAATGATTCTGAATATTTAAAAAAAGACTGCCACACATTTCCTCCTAAGCTTAAAGGAGTTACCTCTCTGTCTACAAGAATAAATAATTGGAACTATTTAGCTAACATTTGAACATATACATACACACAAGATTCACATGATTGTATATGTGAGCACATGCATGGGGCTGTGTGGATCCAGGATGCAAGATGCTGAGCTGGGCAGTAAGGGATTTTGGGACAGCAGGTTAAAACAAGATCAAGACCCAGTGGATCAATGTCACTATTAGAAAGAGAGAGAGACAAAGACCAAGCTTCTGCAATAGAAAAAAAGCAATAATACCATCTGAAACACAGCTGCCCATATAAATATTTGAACTCACTACATTAATCATACGTTGCAAGTCAGATCAGATTATTAGTCCATTTCTTGTTGAAATCCTCATTCTTTCCATGTAGAACGTAAGATGCATATTTCTCATGGTTACATATGTGTAGAATGATTGTGCCTACAGAGCATATTTATATAATGAGTGAAAAAGAGAGAGATGGCAGAGCTGAATCAGCACCACAGGAGAAACAGCAGCTCTCTTCTCTTCCCTTGTTGTTCTTTTCTGTTCTTCTAATTAACCCCCTCAATTCGTTTAATTAAAGGAGAGCATCTGTCCTGCGAACAGTTGACAAAACACATGTGAGGGGCGCGTTAACACACACAAACACACACACGTACACACATGCTGCGCTTCATAAAGGAGACATGCAGATCCACTGATGACTGTGGACTAAAAGTAAGTGTTTAGTTAACATACAGACCTCTGCATCGAGTCGATTAAGAAGGATCACATCATGAGCAATAGTGCTGTTCTAAATATTATGTGATTTATCCACTGGTAGTCACAGCTGCACTGCTATTCAGACCAACATCTGTATACAATAGTTCAATAAACAAGAAGTTCATAAGTACCTTACATTTTTGATCAAATTTAGCAATTGACCATGTATTTGCTCTGTGAATGAATATAGTTCAAAATGAAGCCAAACCATTCCAACCGGTTAAATGATATAGTGACTCACTCACTTGCTAAATCCTGAATGAATCTGTTTTTGAACAAATCGCTTGAGTAAATGATTCAATAATTCAATTTTTTTACTATTCTGAATGAATCAGTGTTTCTGAATGCATCAAATTAATTGAGTAAATGCTTTAATGACTCACTTATCACAAATACAGAAATAAACGGTTCTGACCATTCCGGTTTTACAACGAATCTCTTGAGTAAATGATTTAACGTCTCATTCCGTTCCTGAATAAATCTTTTAGTTTTTTTTACAAATTGATTTTTACATTCCTGAATAAATGATAGTTTCTAAATTAATCGCTTGAGTAAATGATTCAGTGACTCACTCACTTGATACATTCCTGAATGAATCAATGTTTTCGAACAATTTGCTTGAGTATATGATTCAATGACTCAATCATGAAGACAGTCACTTGTTGCCATCAATTTAAACTTGCAGAAAAATCTGCAAAACCAGTGCAGAGACCGACAGTCTGTCATGTGCAAATATGGATTTTGAATGCAACTTTACTGGAGTAATTTAACCAGTTTATAAAAAATAAAAAAAAACATATTATTACTCAAACCTTTTAATTATTATTTCATTTTCCGATAAAAGCTTTGTATAGGCATTTATACTGCATGATTTGTTGTCATGTCATATATATTTGCTCCCCTCTCTCTCTTTTCCTCTTCACTCATTTCTTTCCTCCTCTACAGAAATAAATTATGGAAAAGGTTATTAAATTTAGAGGCATCATAGAGCTGTTGGAGCCGGCTCACACACATGCATGCGACTGCAAACGTGCCACATGCAACTCCAAAGAAATTTAATCGCAATTCCACTCTTTGGAGCCAAACAAACGTTTACTATTCAATGGGTTTAGAGCAGGATTTTTAATCAGTCAAACATTCTCGGAATCAGTGCTTCAGCCGAGAGAGAGGATGAGTGTGTGTTTGGTTTTAAATCTGCTAAGGAACTGATATGTGTCAGTGGGGGGAGAGTTCAGCCGCTGTTACCTGCTCTCAAGGCCAACCTCATCACCAGCCCCTCACATCAGCAGAGTGTGTGTGAGCGTAAATCACACACACCTCCACTGGCTTCCCCTCGTTTCAAAGCCCATTTGCCACAGGCAATTAGAAACCAACCAATCTCTCGCTCTCTCCTGCTTTAACTCCTCTCTGCGGCTCATTCTTTACATCTCACTCCTTTCTGCAGTTCTCCTTCCTCTTCTCTCACTCTGTATCAGTGCAGTCACTCAATGTCACAGCCCTGATGGCGAGTTTTAGCCTCTGAACTGTACTAATCCAACAGATAAATTCACACTCACACACACGCTGCACATTGCTACTTTCTGACGTTGGTCGATAGTATGTGAAGTTTAAAGTCATTCGGGGAGACTGTTTATTAAACAGAGGGTGCAGATATGATTTTCAATAGACACAATATTTCATCTTTTTCAGGATATCAGTTCAGTCTAGTCATTTTCGATTTTCTTCTCAGTCACCTCTATACAGAGACCGATGAACTGGCATCACACACACACACACACGCTGCTCCTCGCTTTACTGTTTATTACCCCCTTTCTTCTGAACAACAATGAGGATATGGCTCTCTTGCTCTCCTCTGCATCTTTCCTTCACTCCCTCGCTCTCTTTATTACAAGTTCAAGTAAGTTTACAGAACACAGCTCCCATCTGAGCAATGAAGAGAGAGAATGTATGCGTCTGTTGGGCCTTGTTTGTATGTGTGTGTGTGTGTGTGTGTGTATATGTGTGTACGTCTCTGTTTATTCTTGCATGTTGTTATATATGTTATTATATTAGCTGGGGGCAGTTGATCTCCCATCATTCACCTGGAAAGCAAAACTTTTAAGGTAAATGATTGCTCAGTTTTGTATCATTTAACTTTGCGATTATGCATGCTTGACATTTTGCCAAAGCCTGTTAATTATGTGTCATGTGTTGTTATGGCCGCTAGCCACTGTCCTGCTTTATGAGGCTGTCTTAAATGTGTTGATTAAGCTCTGTTGGCCATATCGAGCACAACAGTAACCGCCCATCTTGTCAGCTGCCTTGGTTCAGGAAGTGTTTTCCCATTGATTTTCTCCACAGGGTTTTTTATAAAACGCTTCAATAAAGAGTTCTGGGCTATGAACAAAACCACCCAGCTTTAAGATGAATCACAACCTGTGGCAGTGCCAGGATGTTTTCACAGGGGTGGCCAGGAAGGGGCCAGAATCCAGACCGGGTTAGTACAGAAATCTTCTTTATTTCAATATAAAAATTTGTTAAGGTACTGGACTGTTTTAGTGCCTAAAACACAACCGAATAGATAAATAATACTGAGTGAATATGAATTTTTATTATTATTATTATTTTTCACCTCCATTTATTTTAATAAAGGGACTCGCTATAGCTTTATTGCTCAGTCAGCTTGGTTCTGGTTCTGAACACTTTCTAAAGCTTGTTCTCCATCATCACATACTCATGGATGAGATCTACATGGTTCAAAGTTTAGTAAACCTTCACTGAATTTCATATAATCAATGAACTATATTTCTATCATACCTAAATTGAACTCTGTACAAAGAAAAAGGTGGAAACTGTTCTCTTCCCCATGTGCAAGAATGTAAAAAAGGCAAGAAGTCAACAGAACATAAATGCCAGAATTTAAAATGAGTTATTTTATGCATTTAAATATTCATATTCAAATATTCAAATTTTTTGAAATTAACAATTTTTTTTTCATATTTTCTAGTACAAGTGCACTGTGCTCACATTTACTTGTATATTAAGTTACAAATAAAAAAATACAAAACAGTTTTCGCCTTATATTGTGATCTTTAATTGCCTAATATTGTAGTAAATGCATTTGAGAGACTTTCTTAAATGTGATGCATATATAAATACATGCATGGTCAAGGAAGACCTACGTAATAACTTAATAACACCAGACAGCACATTTTTTGCTAAAGTCACCTGTTTTACAGATCATTCTCCAGAGAAAAAAAGACATTAAGATATCTTAATGTTCCAATATTTGCAAAGAAACAATATTAAACTTAAACATAACTAATCAAATTCCACCCAAAGCAAATCATGTGAGCTTTCTACATTCATCTTATAAACAGTTTTCATTAGTGGTTCTATTAATGTTCCAATCACACCCCACTGAGTTTCATTGTGTCTGTATACACATTATCATTTTGTTTCCTACAGAATAAATAACGTACTACAGGTTTGAAACAACATGGGTGAAATTTATTTTTATTTTTAGGTGAACTATGGCTTTCATTGAAACATACAGTACTTATGTCTCCTGAGCTATGAAAGCAACCTTTAAACAAAAAGATTTTCACTCCAATGCTTTTTATTTTTCTTTGCCCTAGTATAGTCTGGGGCTTTAAATGGATCCCTAAAACAATCTGTTAGACAGTCAGAAAGGAAGGAGGGACAGAGAGAAAGAGAGAGAGAGAGAGAGAGAGAGAGACACTGAGGCAGTGGTCTGACTTGGGGGTTCCATTCTAAACGCATTTGGCTTCAGTACTGGCCATGTGTCATGAATTAAAACTGAATTAGCATTGACTGTGTGAGTATGTGTGTGTCTCAAGGAGATGGATGATGAACGACAGAGATGGATGGACACATTCAGGAAAATGAAGGGAAGGAATGAAGGGATGAGGAAGAGGAGAAATGCAAATGAAGAAATGAACGACAGGAACAGAAGTGAGAAACTGGGACAGAGAGAATAAGAGAAGGTGAAACAGGACGTTGAAATAAAGAGAGAGAGGACGCGTCCATCAGGCTTAAGTCCCAAACATACTCTACACTAGTGAGTCCCAACTGGTTTCACTTCAACACACAAATGTGTTGAACAACTTTATTTCCAAAATATAGAATTTGGGTCACAATTAACATTGGAAATTAAGCTGTTGAACACATCTGTTTACTTTAGTGATTAAACTAAGTAGGCCTAATCCTAAAACAATAAATATAAATTATATATATAATGAAATCTCTTCAAATTAGAATTACCGGTAATGACTATTCTTGACAGCCAAAACTTAACTGAACAAAATATTGAAGTTGACTCACACCATGTTTATTCTTGTTGCAAGTAAAACAAGTCTTCAAATTTCGTGTGTACTGTATTTTCTTTTCTCATGAAATGTGCAAAAAAGTGTAATAATTCAAATTAAATAATTGTTGTTGTTTTTTTATATTGCTACTATACTGAAGCCAAAGCAAATTATTAAATATATTATCTAGAAAATAATTCTCTACCCATATTAGGAGGAACGTTAAGTTTAAATCTGAAGAAAAGCATTTTCAATTTATACGTTTATTATAAAATTTGTTTAAAAAAACTATCTATCTATCTATCTATCAAATAATGGGATCAAATAATGATTCATGGTTAATTAATTTAATATATCAACACTCTCAGTTTTTGTTAATAAAAAATATGCAGCACTGTCATAATTACAGCAGAAATACCAGAGGAAACATGAAGGCCTTTGAATATTAAGTTTTAGTTATTTAGCTATTTTAGTACTTAATACTTAAAAAATAAACAAAAATATGAAATGTGGGCAACTAGCTGAATTAAAACACCTTTTAAACTATTTTGTTTCATTTCATGTAAATGTGTTTATAAATTTAGTTTGAGTATTAGTTGACAATAGTAACCCTTGGTCCTGGACCAAAGTTTGCATAGGAGACTGTAAATCAGGTGTAATTATATATATATATATATATATATATATATATATAATTACAATTATTATATTATTGTTGCTTTTGTTGAAATAATCAAAAGATGGTCCCAAGATAAATATTCAAATTATTGTTGCTTTCTGATGCTGTGTTCGAATTTTAATGACATTGTATTTAAAATCATCGCGGGCCAAATTTTTTTATCTGGGCAGCCTATTGAGGAACCCTGCTGTAAATGTTCTTCTATTTCAGGTCTTTTTGGGTTTCATTAGGTTTCAAGTTTTTTTCTTTTCTTTTTTTTTACCTTTTAAAAAATAAACATCCGCCTTAACGGCACACATATTTGGAGGCGACTCTATCACCTTCCCGAGGTTTGTTAAGGCCACCGAGCAGACATTTGCATACTTGAGTCGAGCATGTTTCTGTCCTTGGAGAGAAAGAGCCATTTGAGGTATTGGGGATAATATACAAAAAGACTTACGTCTCTTTTTTTAATGAGAATTACTTATAAATGACTCTTTTCTAAAGGTGCTGGAGGACAAAATAAATTAAAAGGCAGAGTAAATAAAGACTCTCTTGAACTTCTCAGCTTCAGTTAATCTCCTGCGCTCTCAATCCACTAAAAACAACAAACCAGCACACCTTTATCGAGCTGTAGTTTCAAAACATTAACCTCTGACCCTCACATTGATCCCAAAAGAACCCACATACCTCATCATATGTACACACACACGTGCTCCCACCGTGTGGCATGTTTACTGCCCTGGATATCGGTAGTTTGGAGGCTCTTATGGACAATCAATACAGCGGTTAAGAAAGGAGCAGATTGGAGCAGTGTAATGGTCTCAAGTACTCACTCTAAAAGCGCTTTCTCCGAACCGAGCCAACCCACTTACCCACACACACAGATGCAGGGCCCTCATTAAACTACATTTACACTCACACTAAAACTATTTACACAGTTGGGTATCAGTCCATGAGCAGCTATGAACCGAACAAGATGCAGGAAGAAACGTGTGATCTGTGGGTTCAGTATGTCAGAGTTTATTCCATGATCACTTTCTGCCAGCCAGAGTCCCAGAGACACGTGAGCCGGAGTAAATGGCACAGGAGTCCACTTTAAGTGTGTGTTTCCATTAACCTCGCTGGCCTCTCTCTTCTCCCACACGTCTAATGTTGCCATTTCCTCTCGTGGAAGATGTGAAAGTGTGTAGCAAGACAAAATGAGCAGGGAAAGACAGTGTGCTTGTTTGTTTGTGTATGTCTTTCTGATAAATAATTGAATGTGTCTTTTGCCCACCAAATGGAACATTGTTCTGTCAAACAACGCTGGTGAACCACACGACTTTGTTTCTTTGGCCTCTCTTTACTTCTTTTTCTTTCTAATCCCTGATTAAAAAAAATAAACCAGTTTAAGGTGACTTTTTGGTCGTGTCTGGATTATCTAAAACCAGCAAACCGACAAGCAATAAACCAGCTTATACTGGCTTCAGCGTTTTGTTTTGTTTTTTTTTTTTATAAGTGTCCCCTTTTCACTAGTTTTCTTTAACTCTGTCACTTATTCTTCTCATTTCCGCATCTTTCTGTCTCTGTATTTCCATCCTCCATCTGTCTTGGGATTTTTTCATTTTGTGCACTCTTTCAGACTTCTATCTCATCTATGTCATTCTTCTTTCTCTAAACTTATTCCCCTTCCTTTAATTCACTCACTTCTTTTTGCTTTTCCTTTTCCTCCTTTTCCTTCCTTTATGATTGCTGTTGCCAAACCATGTCAATACGCCACTCCAGATAATGGTGACATCTGTCTATCATTCAGTCTGTGTACTCATATATATATATATATATATGTGTGTGTGTGTGTGTGTGTGTACAGATTTAATAGGTTTCAGTTTAATTAAATCTGTTTTATTTTAAGTTTATAAATTAAAAGCTAATTGACTGCTATAAGTTTCTTTTAAAAATTCACTTTAGCATACCAATATCCTCTTCAAAGTTCCAAAGGCCATAATCCAATTCTTACTGTAGAACATACATTATGTTAAGGCAATATATATATTTTTTTGAAATGGGAATTTATTACCAGAGGTTTATTACATCTGTAAAACAAGTATGATTTATAGGGGTGTAACGGTTCACAAAATTCACGGTTCGGTTCGATACGATACACTGATGTCACGGTTCGGTTCGGTTCGGTTCGATACGTTTTAGATACAGCAAAATGTAAAAACATCTCAACTTTTCAGAATGCCGCAAGCGCACCGCGGGTCATGTGACAAGAACCAACCAATCAGCTTCATCCTTTCCCGTAACAACGTTGAGAGCTCAGCCAAGATGAAGGATCAGCTGATCATAGTTGTATATGGATTGCAATTTTGAAATAAATTTAGTAGCAGAGCTACTGCAAGCGATTTTTAGAGCTGCAAATCCATTTATCCTTCGCTGAAATTTCCGCGTCTCATGGAGAGAGCACGTCATTGTTGCTTAGCAAAGACAGACGCCTCATGAGCGCTTCTGCCCGAGCGCTTTGGAAAGGAAACCACTCTCTTGCCATCACCATTATAGCTTAAAGGGAATCCAAAGTGCACCCAAACACCAGACCTGTTGGTTATTGGGGGATCTTCTCATTTCTAGTCTGTTAAACGCATTGGCTATTTTGCAACGAGCCTTCAGCGCGTACTGAGTGAGCGAGCGCCTGCTGAGTAGCCTAACATAAACATATAAGATGGTGTTTTTTTCTTCTTCGGGAGTGTCAGGGGCGTTGCCTGTTACGTTGTTTGGGTTATTGGGCTACCTTGTTGAACGCATATCATTATATTTCTCTCTCTCTCTCTTTTTTTTTTTTTTCAAATATAATTAAATACTCCAACGAACCGTTCGGTATACATAATGCGTACCGCGTACCGAACCGAAAGCGTCGTACCGAACGGTTCAATACGAATACGCGTATCGTTACACCCCTAATGATTTATGATTCATGTAGATGATGAGGTCTAAAATACAGGAAAAGAGCTTATTCGTACAAAATACTGAAACCGTAGCCATATGCACAGTTATCTCTTTATTTATTTTCCTCACTTTCCATTGTCAGCCTTCCTCTTTCTCAGCTACAGGCGATGAAAATTTAATATCAGAGAACAAGAGAGAGTGAGGGAGAGAGACACTTTTCAGAGCCCCTTTATCGTCCACTCCATTCAACAACAACAACAATAACCCCATCTTCTCCATGTACAACTCAAACAAGTTCACATTCCTAATAGTAAAGTGCAAAGCAATGCCAACCAAGCCGCAGGAACATAGAGGAGAGAGAACGAGATAGATGTGCTGGAGATAAAGAAGCGATTCAGAAACACTAATGAAGAGCTGCTTTTGGCACAAATGAGAAAAATAAAGACAAAACAGAGAAAGGGAAGAAATATTGAGGTGTCATTGGGAACACGGAATGAAAATGTGAGAAGCTTCACCTTATAATAAGATTACCAAGATAACATGTTACAAAGATGCAATAAAAAAAACTGCAAAAGAGAGAGAAACAGTCTTTCATTCATGCTGGAGGTGAGATAAGGTACGGTCATATGGTAGAGTTCACAAACACAGTACGCACAAATAAACACATGCACAAAGATGTCAAAATTTCTATGTTTTTTTTTTCTCTGTGTGCCAACAAATGTAAATCAGTATAAATCATACTCATCTTTCCTCATCACTCATAATGACACTTTCACATCAGTCTCACCACTCAATTTTTATCCAGCATCATCCTACTATATGAACTTCTCTGAAGGGATGCAAAATATAGCTATAGTATATAGCAGAATATTTTCAATATCAATAAATAGTGTAGATTTAAATATGCATGTTAATTTCCCTCTTATTTACATTTTCATTTTTACTTAAGTTCATTTACATTTTACCACATAAAGCACACTTTCTAGGTTACCTGATAACATATTCTTTCCGCAGCTTGAACAAAGTGTCCATAGAATGCAGTTCCTTACAGGGGTGTAATTGTAAAGCAAAATGTGATTGGTTATAGCGAGAACATGCTACGATTGTTCAGCGGAGTGTGGCTGTTATCTGATTGGCTTTAATTGACCGTGGGTGGAGTCCATGCATTTGTGGATTGTCAGCATCTTAACACTAGAAATGATTCAAAATCCACAAATGCGCGCAGCGATCCACAAATACTCAGAAAGCCATTCACAAATGCAAAGCAAGTGATCCACAAATATGTGCGGTGATCTACAAATGTACAGGATGCGATTCACAAATGAATGCCAGGCAAAGTTGTGTTGTTTGTGAAATAAAAAGATATTTGTGAATATGTTTTTTATTGGCAATATGTTTGGTTTTTGTTAATCTCTTTACACTTATTTGTGGATCATAATGCAATTATTTGGAATTATGCAACAATTCTATCTCCATAATCTTTATAGGGTGCCTGATACAGTCATTCTAGCACTGTGCTCTTTTATACTTTTTATATTTTACTTTTTTATATCTTTGCAGTTATTTTTTT
Source organism: Carassius gibelio (assembly GCF_023724105.1). Taxonomy (NCBI): domain Eukaryota; kingdom Metazoa; phylum Chordata; class Actinopteri; order Cypriniformes; family Cyprinidae; genus Carassius; species Carassius gibelio. The sequence goes on along the minus strand of NC_068386.1, from coordinate 14,446,837 downwards.
ATCTTGTCCTTTCTTTCTCTCCCTCCCTCTGAGCTGTCACTAGGCCATATGTAAAATATCTGTTTTTCTTCTGTGCATTTCTCATTTAACTCCCTCCTCATCTCCTTGGACTGACCCCTTCATCTTTCCCAGCCTCCCTCTCTCAGTTTCCCTCAATCTGTTTCTCTCTCATCAGCTCCCTCCTTCACTAAGCCACTTTCAATCTCTGTCCGTCCCTCCCTCTGTCTGTCGCATAGCCTGATTTGCAGGAAATCCAGCAAAACTGGTGTGGCAAATTTTCTGTCATTTATCGAATGAATCAAATTGGATTCTCATAAATCTAGCAGTGTTTTTATTAAGTTGGTTGTCTGGTAAATAGTTATCAGTTAAAAGGTTAAAGCTCTATCAAATGTATAAATAAATGTACCACCAACATTTGACTTTGACTTCTTTTATCATGGCTTGTGATTTTTCAGGGCTCCGTATCTGAGCAGTCTGCATTACAAGTGCAATGCTGTACCAGGTGAGCTACTGAGCAAGTTTACCATGCCAGAAAAGTCATATAGAGCTGATTATATGATAGAAATCATGCACTATGGTGATAAAGTATCAAGCAAGGAACTGGTAGAAAAGGAATTGTGAGAGGAAATAAACAAAAAATATCAAGATCAACGAGCATGAGAAAAGCAAAAGAGCTCTTGATATCAAATGTCACATTAAAAATGTCAAGCATTACAACAATTTACTGATGCATAAAAATAGATCATGATGGAGAATGTACAAACCGGTCCGTCAAAGTGACAGATAATGATTCTACTAATCCTGATGTGGTAAAATGAGACCCTGCACCTGAGACACAACATCACAGGAACTCTCACTATCTAAATCCCCTTCAAACATTCTGTCTCCCAGTCGAGGGTTTCTATTTCTGTCTCCATTACAGTCGTATGACAGAACGCTCACTTTACCACAGAGAGGAGAGAGTCTGCGGTAATTAACTCTAATTAGAATAGCTCCCCTAACAATACAGTTGTCCCTTTCAGAGAAAGAATGAGTGTGTCGTTGTGTGTACATGGACTGGAAAAGCGGGGCAACTGTTGATGTGTGTCCGGAGGTCATTTAAAACTTCATCTCCTGCATGAGGTGGAAAACTGCCCTTTGTGTTGAACTGAGGATAAGTATGTGGATGTCTAAAGGATGGATTCTCTCCAATGTAAATAATTTCAGACTGTAGTCTATCATAAATAGATTTGGTGCAGCAAATAATGACTCTCACTTGTGGCTGAAGGAAAGGAGACGGTGAACTGCAACAAGGTCAGGTTCTCTTATTTCCTTTCTCAGCCATCTTTCATGGCCCATGGGTGAGTCACCTCTTTTTGCACAATTTGGTTTGGCCTTTAATGTTATCCTGCAGTTCTCTTAAAGGGATAGTACTCCCAGACAATTCTGTCATCATTTACTCACCCATGTGTCATTCCAAACCTGTATGATTTTCTTGGAACACAAATAAAAATGTTGGTTAACAAACAGTTTTGGTTCCCATTGACATCCCTTGTATTTTTTTCCATATAGTGAAAATTGATGGGAACTGAAACTGTTATAGTAACAGTATATGATGACAGAATTGTATATTCTGGCATCATTTACTCACCTTCATGTTGTTCCAAATCTGTTATAACTTAATTTCTTCTAAGTAACACAATAAAAAAATAATAATTTTTTATTTATTTATTTTTTTGTCCATGAAATTAAAGTTATTGGTGTCCACAGTGTTGTTTTTAATGCTGCTGACTTCCACTGAATGGGCAGTCAAAATATCGACAAAAGGTAGTGCTTCACAGAAGAAATAATATCATATAGGATGGAAGGAGTTTGGAAAACAGAATGATGACATTTTTAATTTTGGGGTGAACTATCCCTTTAAAGACTTTTATATAGCAGCCTAATACATATATTAGTTTATAGAAAACACCACTAAGTGCACTACAGTCGGAAAGTTATTGGCCATGGATGTTCATTTGTGGATGTTTGTTTCCTCCTATTTTAAGATTAAATTTGCAATTATCCGTGTATAAGTTAAACAGGCAGCAAGAGTTATGCCAAATATATGATGCTTTAAGAGGATTGTCTCCTAAAGAGTACTGTTGCTTTAAGAATGATTTCTTGCTGTGTGCATTCAAAAAATTGTTAAGTTCATTAGTTTTACATTTATAAAATATAATTAAATAAAATACATTTTAATATCGGCCTTTTTTTGGCCATACATTGAAAATAATGATCAATAACCTTAAGACTTTTTAAATCAGAGCAATCTAGTACTTCAAAATTCAATATTTGTATTGTTGTAACTGTACAACTGTCTTCCAGCTAATTTAAGAGCCTTGTGCTACAGTGTTTTGAAAAGACATCATAATTCAAAAGAACAGCATGTGGTGATATGGAGAATATTTTACCAGCGGACACATAAACACACAGACATCCTCTAACTGTATGCACAAGCAGACATTATCTTCTCTTTTTCAGAGTATGTGCCTCCAATCTATCAGACACGAAAGCTCAGGCGAAACATTAGAAGGACCATAATGATGATCTGTGTCTATTGCACTGAGTTTGACTCCAGGTTCTCATCTGTTCCCCAGGGCTCTCACATTAATGTGCTGGATGAGATCTTCAGCAATGACGAAGCAAGCAATGTCATCGCTGCTGAGCCATCACTGAGAAATGAACAAGAAGCGCTGAAGACTGAATCCTGGCATGCCGGTTTTCCATTCTACACTTTGAGTCATATGCAGACGAGGCCATTCTGGCTCCAGCATGCCACATTCGCCTGAATTCACACTCGTAAGAAAGAAACTAAGAGGTGCTCTAGGATCTAATCAAATATTCATGAGGATGTCATATTTAAATGAGTACTTTCTTCTGTGTATTTATGCTAATTTGAATAGTACATCTTTCAGCACGGTATTAATACATGCACATAGATGTAATTCACGAGAGGATGCTGGCAGACTGATTTCAGCATGAATATGTCAATAGATATAGGCTTATAAAGAACTAGTAGAAGATCAAACCAATATACAGTACCTGTCGCACATTTGGCTGTAGTAAGGAATCAATACCCATATATAAATTAAATAATGTCTAAACATACAACATCTATCAAAACCATAGCCTGAAATATATTAAAATATTTTTTATTTTTACTTTAAAAAATAAATAAATAATAATAATAAGGATAATAACAAACATAAAAATAATACATTTTTATTATTAAAATTAAAAAGAAAATAACAAAACGTGTTTAGCATGTGAAAGAACAAAAATATAGTAAGGAAAAACCTCTCAGCTTGTGAAAGGTCAAAGTTTAAAACCGCTAATTTCATAAATGAATACTCAGCAGAGTTGGACTAGCACAGAAGAGTAAGAACGAGAAAGAAAGTGAGACGGATGGGTTAATATGGAGCATAAGAGGCAGAAGGCGAGAAAGAAAAAAAAAACAGCAGGTCAATATATTGATATATCATATGTCTTTCCCACAGTCTCTCTCTCTCTCTCTCTCTCTCTCTCTCTCTCCAGAATACCTGTCATTCCTATTTCTATTTTCTGTTTCTTAAGTCGACATTCAATTAAATCCCAAATTCACATTTATTTGACTGTCTTGGCAGTCTGTAATACATTATTGTCTAAGAATAACCTCAAAAGATTCCCTCTGAATGTATCACACTCATTGTCACACTATCTATCTAGTGAAAGCGACATTCAGCCAAGTATGGTGACCCATACTCTAAATTCATGCTCTGCATTTAATCCATCCAAAGTGCACACACACAAACCGTGAACACACACATTTAATCAATCAATCAATCATTCAAACAATCAATCAATCTATCTATCTATCTATCTATCTATCTATCTATCTATCTATCTATCTATCTATCTATCTATCTATCTATCTATCTATCTATCTATCTCAGTGCCATAGGGTCTGGGTAAATTCATGCCTGCAGTAATTCAATTTAATTCTAATCATGAACACCACTGATGGACAGAGAGACTGGGAGAGAAATAGAAAAAAGTGGGACAGAGAGAATAATCACACTTTGAGCATGATATTCAATCTCTTTTTCCATCATTCTCTTTCCTTCCCTCTCTTTCTCTCTCTCTTTCCAGGTTTTGCTCTTCCTCTTTTGTTAGAATTTGTCTGCTGAGAGCTTCAGTAAACAGGCTCAGGCTCCTATTCTGTAATTCCTCAGTCCAGGGAGTTGAAAAAGATTGTCAGTGAAAAAGGTTTCGATTTCACGTCAAATACATAGGATGAGTTTACGTACATAAGCTCTGTAAATAGGTTTCGATTTCTAATTCTCAACAGATGTGCACAGTCGGACCCCTCTGACCCACAAATCCAGCTTTAAACACTCTGACACAAATTCCTCCTTTAATGCACACACACACACACACACACACACACCCACACACATGGGAAATCATTGCTGTGCATAGTTGTACACCTGAATGGTTAGCTCTTCATGAGTGCGTGTTTCACCACTGAGACTCCACAAGCTACTGATGGCACTGATCCCATCCTGCTTTCCCAGGAGTGTATCCCTCTATCCCACTGCGTGCATGTGCGTGTGTGTGTGTGGCTCAGATAGGGAGTCCGACTTAGCAGACCAGAAAAGCAAATTACTCTGAAGTTCACTTTGATGACTTGTTAATTTGATTGGTCTAGCATACGGTGCGAGCATGCGCGAGCGATTAGTCCATAATATGATTATTTTCGTAAGAATAGCAGTGGAATAGAGTCACACTCCCAGTCCGGTGAAGCATGAAAAACCTGTTTAAAAAGCAATTCCTGTGTGCATACACACACTTTAATTGTTTCATTGTTTTATTACGATGCCGAGTGCCATCCTTAATGGTGGCTCTGAGGTGAAGTGAGCGATTGAATGGACACGGTTTGATGCCTTTGGGCCGAAAATAGGAGTGATAGAGTCATTCCTCTTCCGCATATTCTCTCTATCTTGAGGGCTAAACTAAGCGAGGCCGTCATAATCAGCTGTGTCATATGGAGCAAGAATGGCACTTTATAACACACACTGCACAGTTAACAGATAAACACATTAGATTCATATTTCACCCTCCAGCAAAATGAGTGCCAATCAGCACTGCAGAGAACCAGAAGGTGTGTGTGTGTACTAGAAGCAAGGATATGGATCATTTATTGAACATTAAAAGTCTCAGACTAGGCATGGTAAAAAATAATGCCCAGAATGCTTCGCACAGGAGCGTGGCATAAGTCGCGAGCGACCGCATTCGAAAAAAAAGAGTGAAAATAGCCCAAGGTGCTAAAAATCTGATTTAAATATTTATATATCTGCAGTGCATGCTGAAAAGTCACACCTATGTGGTGAGCACACAAACACCCCGCCCACGGAAAGAGCGAGGACAAAGTTTGTTATTGACTGTGGCCCGGTCTTATTCGGCACACACCTCAAAGTAATCTTTCTAAATATTTGATTACCTAATAAAATTTTGCTGACCCCATTCTTTTTTTTTCCATTATGCATAGAAATAGTGGTCAAAATTTATAAAGGGAGGCAATGAAACAGCATCGCTCTCTCTCTCTCTCTCTTCCTCGCACGCTCTAAAAGATATGTATAATTTAAATGGAAAGATTAGCTGTGTGAACAGGCCGTCCGCCCCAGCAGCAATGATCCCACTCTGCTGAATCAATACTCATCAGATCACTCACTAAACGGCTAAATATATAAACTAAAGAAGTGAATCCAAGTTTAATGGAATCTTATGCCTTTATCTTAACCTCAACTACCTCTCTCTCTCTCTCTCTCACACTCACTCTCTCTCTCTCAGATTTTATTCAGTCACAGTGTCAGGCTGACATCTAAACACTGTGGAAATAGCTAGTGTTAACAATGCTAGGTCAAATAAAGCTCTGATATTCATTCACAATAAAATTGGAAAAAAAAAAAATTAAGATTAAAAATTCTCACAGTAAAATTAATTCCTGCCTTCGAAACAAAGTTTCAGCCACAGTGGGCTGTATTTCCTCTCTATGAAGCTCTCTGTGGGAGTGTTTTGTGATTAATTTCAGAGTAAAAGTTGGAATCCTAACCCAGGCGGAGGGAAACCACCAAATTGACATGCTAATGGGCTAGCACGCACAGCTAAACTAGCAATGCTAGACTCAAACAGACACATACATATGAAAAAAAGCGTGCGCTTCACAAAAACTGCTTCAAACACGCACATATCCATATGAATGCGAAGGAGGCCGTGTCTGTAGTGCAAAGCTTTCTTTAGACTAACTGGGAAGTATCAAACCCACTGCTTTAGCAATTTAGCATTAAAATACAGCAAAGTCTCTGGAATAAATTGTTTGAGATTTTAGCATCAACCTTAAACCTTTTACCACACACACACACTCTTGTCACACTATTCCTAAAGAAACTCATGAGTTGCGCTTTGAGCACAGCTCAACCAAATTGCTGTCCATGCAGCTCAATGGACCGTGACTGCTCTTCTTATGGGGCATCAGAGGAGACACAGCATGGCCCTAGAGAGAAAGGGAGAGAGGGAGGAAAGAGCAAGACAGAGAGAGAAGGAGAGAAAGGGATGGATGAAAGCATGAATGTGATGTCCCGAAGTCCCCCAGTGTGAGTGTAAGCTGTTCTATTTCACACTGCGGCTCCTCTGAGCCCAGGATTTACTCAAGCCCTCTACATGCTGTCAACTAGACTCTCAAAGACCCAATAATCATCTCTCCTCTGGTTCCACTGTCTTGCCTCCTGTCTTCTTGGCTAAAGATGATATTTATCTGTCCACCCCAATAATGTGGATTTATTTACATTTTATTTAGATGTGGGTATTTGCTTTTGCTGATTCACAGGCTGAGATGGGAGTTGTAGAAGTCCTTCGATCAGTTCAGACACCACAACGTAGACTCATCTCAATGTTACACTAAATGATCACTTGAAAACTCACATGCAATGTTGGCAAAATATGAAACCGTACATGCCTCGGTCAGCGTAAGACAATACAAGAGTCCTTGCTCCTGTCTACATACACAAACACATACAAACACTACAATATCAGAGCAGAGGGGATTCCTTATATGCATTTAAACTTACATTTTATCAAATTGTGATTTATCCAAAAAATCTTCATCTTCATGTTATTTTAAAGGCTTTTCAGATTGTCACAATGGTATTTGGGTCTTACTAAAAAATGGAGAACAAAAATGTATTTGTGGGACATGAAAAGGTTTTTCATTTGGCAGTGTAGTTTGCAGCTCTGTTCTGATCAGCTTGACAGTTTTTGTATTCAGCCCATGTCATGTTGATAATTTTGCATAATAGAGGCTATGCACTTTATGCTAATATTAATTACTTTAATGTTTGATTTTAGGATTCTTTTGTCACTTTTGTAAAATAAGCAATTCTGGTACTGAGTTTGGCCGATAAAAATCCCTAAAACTATCAAAAAAAAAAACAATGCAACAGTGCATGCTGTTGTTTGTGGAAGCTTTACTTTCGATAGCGTTTGAGCTTTAGATAGATAAAGTTTCCATGGCCAAGGACAATCTGGAAAAAGTCATGGAAGTAATAATATAATACAATACAATACAATATAATATAATATAATATAATATAATTCCCTAGGTTCGAGAATAAGCTCCAGCATCCTCAAAACCCTAGGACAAGCAGTAATATAATAATATATTTGTGTTTTGTCTTTAGCTTTTGCTTTAAGTGAGTGCTTGTTTAAAATAAAACCAGAATAATATCAGACAGTTGAGGGCCTATCTGGAGAAATTTGCACACTAATAAGATTATTAATTTAAAGGGGTCATATCATGTTGCTAAAAATAACATTATTTTTTGAATTTTAAGATAACTAAAGGGGTAACTAACAGTTTAAGATAAAAAAAAATATTTTCCACATAATGTACATTATTGTTTCTCCTCTATGCCTTTCTAAAACGTGTCGATTTTTAAAAAGCATATCATTCTAGGCTGGTTGTCCAGCTATCCAGCGCGTTGTGATTGGCCAAATACCTCAGGCGTGTGATGGAAATGGGGCTCACTCCTGGCGCGATGAGACTAAATCAATTACAAAACCATTACAAACGAGGCATTTGCTGCATCCAGTGGGGACTTATACTGCCTTTATATGCGTTGTGCATCGCGCTGCGTAAACATAAAACCTTGTTTGCATTTGTGATTGAAGAACAAACAACATGAGCTACTCTGCACTGCTCAAAACTCGCTTTTGAATCGTCAGTAGAAAATTCTTTAAATATAAAAAACGTACTTACAGGCTGTGAGTCAAAAGCAGCCGACTGTCCTTGCAAAGTTGGATCTGCCTCACTTCATAGAAACAGCCTTTGTGTGTAGACGCATTGTAGTCTTCTCTCCCAGTTTCAGGGCAAAGTCTTTCATAAATTGCGTTGCACTCATCATTATAACTGTTCTGGAACAGTGATGTAAATACAACTTAAACACTGATTTCTAATTGTGTTCTTTTTTGGAAGCCAAAACAAAGTAGTTTCGCTTTCACAACGAAACACACAGCATCTCCACGACATGCTGGTGGTGGCAACAGAGAGAATAAAAGTTACGCCTACTTTCTTTAGGTGAACATTGGCCAGTGTTATGAAAATCTTACCACACAGTGATGTAGAGATGTGTGGGCATGTTTAAACGAGGCATTTTAGGAGGACGTGGACCAGTCTTAACTTTTATAAAGAATATATCTTTGGGTTTGAGACTTTAGTATTTGCAACTTTAGGGATCTTATCTATGCGTGAACAGCTTGTAACACTCCAAAGAGAAAGGAAAATTTGAAATTGCATCATATGACCCCTTTAAACAAGTAATTCATAAGACCGACTTAGAGTTCTAAATTAGCCCAGCAATCTCTATAAAATAATTTCTACAAAATACTTTTCAAGTTATAAGAAATGACTGAAAAGTTCATGGAAAAGTATGAGGAAAGAAAGTGTGGGAACACTGATTAGAGAACCTCCCTATATTAAAACTTGCTAGAGAGGCTTTTCCCCACTTAAGTTATCAAGCTTGGGAGGAAAGATTAATACCAACATGATACTAAGAGTTAACACAAGACCAACATAAATAAACATCTCTGATCATGAGGATAGCATGTCCATAGCTCCACATAGCTAATCTGACAAGCATCTGAAGAGCAAGCTAATCCTGCAGGAGATAGGACTGCCTGCACATAGTGTAAAGCAGTACAGTGTGACAAGAATATAAGGGCTTTAACAGTGTCTTAATAATATAACAGTTCTTAACAGGTGAGGTATGCTACGCTGTACTGCAAATAGCTGCTAGCCTAGGCTTTGCTATGAAAAGCGACAAGGATGGCAGGTGGGAGAGTAGAGATAACTGTTGGTGGGAAACTGCGCTGGTGTGAACAGTAGTTAATGGTTGATAAACCCTGCCCCCCACAAAGCAGGTGAATCCCCCTTATGCTAGCATGCTAGCAGGTGGCAAAATCCCATGTGAAATTCCAGCACTACAAGGTTAGAGTGTGAGAAATCCCATTTTAAAATCTCTCTTTGCGCGGTTAGTTGGTGATTTCTGCTTCACAAATGAGGGATCTGCCGAACATGGCATTTCAATATGCTCTAAGGGCTTTAAGCCTAGTCTCCTACCCAAAGGGACATGGCACTACTTTTGCCTCAGGCTAGCTCTTACTGGGCTCAGATACTGGATTTATTGTGGAGGTGTGTGTTGACAAGACATTACCAATCAATCTTAACGCAGCTATGTTAGGGGAAAACAGAGAAATTGGTAATGTTAAAAAGCATTTTATGAATGAAGCAAATCTTTAAAAGAATAGTTGATCCTAAATAAACATTTAGTCATAATTTTCTCACCATAATGTTGTAAACCTGACTTTTTGCATCCGTGGAACATAAAAGAAAATATTTTTAATAGCACGATGGTCACTCTTTTTCATGCTATTGCAAAAAAAAAAAAAAAAGTTAAGAAACATAAGTCAAATGGAATTCATTTTTTACAAATATCCTGACAACTTTTTTTCTTGAAGCATTTATGAGAGACATTCTTTTAAATCAGACAACTGCAATGAGCATTCAAGATTCGTGATTGATTCAACACTGATGGTTCTCAAATTAAGAGTTTACTTACTGGAAGATTATGAGTAAATAATGATGTTGAACCACTTTTATATTTTCATCAATCCTTCATGTCTTATATGAAGCTCAAAAGCTTCAGTTCCTAATTGCAACCATCTGCAACCAACCAACATTATTCAAAAGCATACATGTAAATGTACAAAATATCTTCTTTTGCATTCCATATAAGAAAGTAAGTCATAGAGGTTTGGAACAACACAAATTTCCTTTTTGAGTGACTTAAATCCTTTTATTTAGCTGCATGACAGCAGGTATGTCAATTAAGCAGAGCAAAGTAGAATGTTGATGAAAATAGTGTAAGTTTCAGGAGTGCTTCACTACCTAGCAGTGAGATCCAATGTTCATTTCAGCAGCCTGTCAGACAGTATGCACTGGGAAATGCTACGAGTCACAGCTTGCAGCTGGTATTCTTTGACCTTGGACTCGCTATAAATAGCAAACAGGTGAAAAATCCCATGTGAGAGTCTTCTGTTATGTGGTTAGCCGATGACAGAAAGCACAAAAACCACTTAAGGATCTTCTCCCAGGCTAACAAGCCTGCCTCACATCAGCTAGAGACATGTGGTCCAGGGTCCAAGTCCAAGGCCACTAGTTCCCAGTTACTGGGTCCTTGTGTGACACTGCAGTAAAAACGGACCCTATTTGTTAAGAGCATTAAGGTATGTAAAGGCCTCAAAGAACGTGCTCTGCTATATGTAGTCTTAATTGTCCCGATGGGAGACAGCTGTAATGCTGACTAGGACAGATATAAATCAAAGAAATGTTCAGGGCTATGTGATCAGCACTTTCTGTGTTGATTTAAGCAATGTTCTTGCTCAGCTCATCCAGTTCTCCTCTGTTCAACATTCACCCCCATTTCGCCTGCTAAAATGCCATCAGGAGTCCATGACAAGCTTCCAGCTCCTTATTGATAATCCAGGATGTGTCTGATGGGCGTAAACAGGAGGAGGAAAGAATCTGTAACAGACGCCCAATAACAAATTAGAAATTCACTTCTAATTATCAATGACATAGTTGCCGGTGGGAAACTCACATCCCTGATGGGGCGTCGCTACACTGTCGATTGATTCCAACTTCAAAACAAGACGCCTATGCCCAGTCAGGCTCTGGGAAAAGTTCATCACTAATTACGAGTGACAAAGCTGGGTTTTGGGCCCACCTCCAACCCCTCATTCCTACATTAGTGCTGTCTCTGACTGGAGGCTGGTGTATAATTATGTCAGAGTGGCGTGTCAAAACCAGAAAAAATAAGCCGATTCCGATACGCTCCATTCAGTTACCCAGTGATGCCGGGGTCTCTGTTAGTGACAGCTCCTGCAGCTTCACACTCCGTTAACTTGTCTAAAAAGCACACACATGCTCTTACACACACATACAGCCATCATATAGGCAGCCAAGTGAAAACGGTAATGGTTGAGGGAGGCTTTTATTATGATATGTGTATCTGGAGCTGTGAAATGAACTAGGTAATTAATACTGAAACAATCAGACTGTAACAAATATATTCCACTGGCCACTTTTGTTAGATAATTTAGCAATTAATACTGTTAATCTTTCTGGTGAGCTGTCAAGTGAATGAGTAAATAGCTGTGTCCCAAATGATGTACTCTACTGTCCAGTGTTTGTATTCCTCTCCTTCCATTACAAAAGGAAAGCTATAAAAGTTGAGAGCACAAAGTGTCCAACATTCCATAATTCGTTTTGTGGTTAATTGTATGTGCATCATCCTGGTATTTGAAATGTACTTTTCATTTTCCAATGTGAACACTATTCACACTACTAAATAGCAACAAATAGTGCATAAGTATGCAGATTGGGAAACACCTTGTGATACATGACTACATTACAATAAGAAGTAATTTAAAGTTTGGATAGTTAGCACAGCTCAGTTATCCCTGTTGGCAATCAATTAAGCCATTCTGGGGACAAAAGGCATCTTTCTATTAACAACCTTTCAAAAGTAGCTGCTAGTGTCATTTTCTAAAACCATATAAATATGGCTTGCAAAATTATACTAACACTGCACTTAACAAGTAATTATTTTCACCTGGTATATTATACATTTTGTCATAATACTCATTTCACATACTGTTTTTCACCTACTTGGTAGAACTGAGTGCTCATTAGCAAAAGATGGCATATTTCAAATCACATGCTGCATCCAAAATCATCTGTCTACTACATTTGGTTTAAAACTTAATTCACAACCAATAATAAAAAAAAGTTCTATACAGCATAAATATGGGTAATTAAATTTGCTATGTTGTCACTGTCACATGACCTACCAGTGTCAGTTCACTTCCATTCACTCCTCTTTGTTTCCTCATAGTATTCATCAAATGTGCATTCCAAAATTTAATGGGAAGTACTAGGTCTTACAGATACTTTTGAGTACCTTGATAAATATGAAAGTGAACTTAATTGTCCTCTCACATACTTGTTTTCACCTACTTCATAGTATGCACTAACCGAGAAACTGCCATTGAAATAAATGGGAATGTTAAGAGAATGTTAAGAGAATGAATGGGAACAGTAACAAAGTAAACAAATATGGTGAATTCAAATGCCCCACTGAACCAGTGTTTGACATGGAAATGTATTTAAATCTGCTGACCCCAAAACCGGACAAAGTCAAATCTCGGTTGGCATTCACATCCACTTTGTCTCCGAACTCCTTCATATGACTGACTGAGCGTGACAGACGCACACAAACACCAACACACAGCATATGGTCCACAATGTTGAGTGTATATCACTGTGGCAGTGTCACACGAGAGTTCAATCTAGTTACAATTGACCCACATTATAATTACAATTGATTGGCAATCTTGCCCCTCTCTTGCTCTTGTCTCGCCCCGTCCTGACTCCAGACTGTCCACCCCCACACCCCCGCCTCCTGCCTGTCCCTCTTTTTTTCCTACCCTGTTCACTCTCGTTTTTACTATTCCACAGTTTGATTCAAATTCAAATAGGCCTGAACACCACCTTCCCCATTCGAACGCAATAATTCCCATATGCAACACACACAAAAACACACACACACACACAGCTGAAAATGTAGCAGAAGGATATTATGTAGATTAAATAGATGAAAAATACTGAAATATTATGATTAAGTTATGTATTCAGAGCCAACGCACTGTGCATATCATAAATTGCTGCACACACACAAGCTTTTCTCTGGTCTGCTGCAGTCCCAGTGGAAGCATATAAGACCCTTGCATGTTCCAGCTGCTGTACATTGCATCAAAAATAATGACCCCGGGGCTCCAGAAGCTGTGTGTGTATGTGTTTGGGGGTGTATGTGTGAGCCTGGCCATGCACATGTGTGTGTCTGCATTAATTATGTAGATGAACTGCACTGTGAATGTTTCTGTGTGAGTGTAAAAATAAAAACTTATCTGCACAAAATTACATGTATAACCATGATGTGCTTTGGGTCACGTGCATGAGATGGAGAGTAAGTATATGTGTGCACATGCATAATGATGTGTGTCAACCATAATGTGCACGTGAGAGCTTGTGGCTCACTCAGTGTGTGTGTGAGTGAGTGAGTGAGTGAGTGAGTGAGTGAGTGAGTGAGTGAGTGAGTGAGTGAATAGTCTGTTCGTGTCATTGCGCTGCAGAGTGTTGTCAGCTTCCTGTCATTCTGAGCCTTAGATAAGACCCGATCTCATAGCAACAACATGCCATCCCATTATCCATTTCCCTTTCTACCCATCTCTGTTTTCCCTCTCTCCCATCTGTCCTTTATCTCTCCATCCTCTCTCTTTCTCCACTCCCCCTTCTCTAATGAACCCTCTCTCCTGAGCCTCTACTCTCCTCTACCTCTCTCAATTATATTTAACTCATGACAGCTGTTAGAAATATCTCCTCAGACCTGTGACAACTGCAATACTGAGGAAACTGTATATTCAACTTTTAAATGAGTTTACCTTTACAGAAATGTCTGTGTCCGTATGGGTCTATAGCTTTTCTATCAATATGTACATTTTATTTTCGACTGTATGGGGCAGGCTGAGATTTCTACAGTTACGGAGTGTGCGTTGCATTGCATGTGTGAGCTTGCATATGTTCATATCAGTGAAACGGGTGAAATATACTCATTGTATTTTATTGTATTTCATTACTATAGTTTTATTTGGGAGATTTGTACAGTTAATGCAGAATTATTAATGAAACCATATGCTTGTAATTTTATTATACAAACTTAATTTTTTACAACTTCAGAGTACAAAGTAAGCGATTGGTCTTTACAATGTAAATCTTTTGTTTAAAAAAATAAAATAAAAACAGGGTACATTATGTCTTACTGAGCAATTGTAAAAAGTTCTGAGAAAAATACATTTCAATATGAAATAATTTGATGTTTATGTCACTGAAGGCTCACCAGACACAAAGTATAAACAAATCATTTATATAAAGTTATTTATATACTTGTGTCAAACAACTATAAAATCAGCTGCTGAATTCAGTTTATCAATTTCAAGGAAAATGTTTGAGAATATTTATTTAATTAAACATCTGGTGTGTCCTTGAGCCTTTCGTTGTCAGAACATTGAGAAAACTGCAATTAAACAGGCTGCTTTGCACAAGTCTGTGCATTTAACTTACTTAAATGAGAGTGAAAAATGTGGTTTCTTAGTCAATTTCAACTGCTAAGAATCAAGTTCAGTTTCCACTTAAAAGTATTCATCCAGTTATGCTTTTGGCTTGATATTTGACTTTAACTTTGACATAATACCGATAACTTTAACCAAAACTGTAAGGAGTAAAAATTTCTTATAAATGTACTTTGATTTAAGTATCACAGTAAAAGTATAATTTTTTTGCACTTTTGTGTGTTACTGACAAACACATGAACTTGCATTACAGTAAGTCAACATAATAGTACACAAACACACATTTGCAGTCAAAAATAAAACCTAAAGATAACCAGTAAATCCTAGACAAAGGGAAATCTGTGAAGGTAAACTAATTTAAACCCATATTTTTGGATAGATCATTTTAATTGGGTAAAACTGACACAGTACCCATACTTGAGCTTCAGTTCATCAGGATGTTGTACACCCCTGACAACACACACAAGTCATCTGTGTGATCTCTTGCTTTGGTTTATTGCATTAATAAATCTGTATTAGTGTGAGAGTGTGTTTTAAGCGAAAGTTCACCCAAAAAATTAACTTTTTCTCAACCTCCACTTGTTCCAAACCTGTATGAGTTTCTTTCTGCTGTTGAGCACAAAAGAAGATTTTAAAGTATGTTGGTGATCCAGCAGCTGACGGTAGTCACCGACTTCCATAAGATTCTTCCTTATATAGTCAATGGCTACCAGAACTGTTTGGTTATCAACATTCTTCAAAGTATCATCTTTTGTGCTCAACAAAAGGAAGAAACTCACACAGGCCTGGACAACTCGAGGGTGAGTACATGATGACAGAATTTAGGGTGAACTATCCCTTTAATGTATGTGTGTGCGCACTTGTGTAAGTGAGTAAACCCAGAGTGGAAGAAGAAAAGAGCTCCCCGCTCTCTCTCTCTCTCTCTCTATGCTCCCACCTGCTTCTTTCTCTTTATAAATACCTACCTGTGTTCTGCTCAATCCTTCTTTTCTAGACATCTCCTTTCCTTTCTCTGTCTTTCTCCCGGGATGTGACACAGAATTCTGTTAACTGCTGTGAAAATGCATTTATTACCATAAGCCTGCAATGCTAACAACTGCTCTTCCCACCACACACACACACACACACACACACTCAGACAGAGGAACCCGCAGTAGGCCATTGATATTCTGTACAACCACGTACAAGCAAGAGAGGATTTAGAAGTAAAGACTTGTGTACACACACAGACACACACACACTCACTGATGGCACTCACAGAAACCAGTTTATTTCACAGAATCTGTTGTACATTCTGTATTATATGGATTACATGTGCATGGAGGAGAAGGAGTTCCCGAGTGTCACAGGAAAGAGGGGCAGTCAGAGAGAGAATGCTTTGAGATAAATTGATTTAAATGGAATGAAATGGATTTTAAAGAAGAAGAAAAAAAGCTGACAATTTAAACTTAATTTAGTTTGATTAATTACCATCTTCATGTTTCTGTGAATCAATAGTCAGCTGCTTCTGGAGGCAATTGCACATGAAACAAAGAATATACTGACTTTTAAGTAGAGATATGCCGATATTAAGATTCTGTTCTGTATTTTTATGTTATGGCCGAAAACCTATACTATAAATTACATATTCAGTTTTAACATAAATAAGAAAACAAATTTGAACACTAAAAACTATTAATCTTTTGAAATGCTAAATGAAATGGATAATGTACAGGATGAAAAAGGATATTACATTTAACAGTGTTATAAAAATGCTTGTGCTTTTAAAGATTAAATTTAAGTGAGCATTAGACGTTAAAGGTAATCTAGGTGTAAAAATAGGAAAAATGTGCATGCACAATTAAATATGAAACCGCAACAGAAAATTATACATTTAAAAAAAATCTCGAATAATCTTACATCTAGTATCTTTATTTGGGGTCTTTTATCAGCAAATATACACACTTGCAGGTATGAAATTACAACTAAATTGGTTTATTAACTGACATATTATGCAAATAATTTGATTAAAACTTCCAATCGATTGACAGTCCTCAAAAAATCATTGCCATATGCAAAAAAATGTAAAATACTTGAATTACACACAATAACGCATGCGCGCACACAAACACGTACACTCATCAGTGTGACACAGAGACCAATTCCTGAAGCACAGTCTGACATTGGCTGATAAAAAGTCTATTATACAAGGTCATAATTTAGCTTGTCCATTTAAAATCTCTCCATTAACATCCATGATGTGCACACACACACACACTCAAACTCTTGCTAATTCTCTAATTATGTTCATGATTATGGTGAACAGGGCGCACTCATGGCCCAGCTAATGATGGCTTTAATGGCAAAAAATTCCCATTAAAAACCCCATTCTACACACACACATAGAGATACACATGCACGTACACACACGTCTCCTCATATAAAGAGAAAGTGCTCACAATTCTCCATTAAAAATTATTGCAGAGGGGAATATGGGAAAACTGTGTCATGGGAAGCAGCTGGGATTTTGCCACACACACACACATTTTCTTAAAAGAGAACAAGTGTTGCATACTCATTCTTGGCAATAAATAACCATAAGAAACTACTGTATTTCTATGAACAGACGTTGAAAAAATAAATACCTTTCTGTTATTGTAATTTGATTCAGTCATATTAAACAATATTAAACTAAATAACTATTTAATTTAGCACATTTTACCCTGATAAAACTATTTTGAATGTAGCTACATCACTGTGTTGAGAAAAGTCTTAAAGATAAAGCAGAGGTCTAGCCATCTGCCACCCTTTGATTCGTTGACAAGAAATAAAACGAAAGTTTCATTTAACCCCTGCTAAGAACCCTGTTCATGCAGCAGTCACACTAAACTAACACAAAGCAGCAGTAAGTGTGATTATTAATTGTTTGAAAGCCTCTGCTTTTCACCCTCTTCACGTTTACATTTGCATATACAATACTTTCAGAATTAGCTTGTCTGTCTGGATTAGTGCTACTCCATCTCCTACTTGTGCGCTTGTACGTGTGTGTGTGTGTGTGTGTGTTCAAATGGATCACGTGCCAGTTGTCTCTTGCTTGATGTGAAAAGAAGGCAGAAGCCTCCAAAAAAACCACCCAATTTTACAGAACACACACCAGTGAGAATATAACCTGCTGCCATGTGTCTGTATATCACCATGTACACGAATCTCAGGCAGCCTTTCACTATATGTGTGTGTGTGTTTAGAGGCTTTGAAGCCTGTCTGAGTGTAAGATAGCAGTGGTTCTGTGTGCCAGAGCTCCAACGAGCAGAGTAACAGAAGAATCAGTGAGAGAGAGAGAGAGAGAGAGAGAGAGAGAGAGACTCCAAATGCTCTTTTTTTCTATTCATTAAGTTGAGATGACTCTTCCATTGAGCGGTTCACCTTCACCAGCCTGCTGGATTTAAGTGAGAGGGAGTCACGGCTCTTCCTGTTCAAATCACAGACATTTACACTGCTCTTCCCCTCCTTCAAAGGACAAATACACAGGGAGATAAAGAGACCACACACATACACTCAGAGGGACCACACACACAACCACACAAACTCACCCATTTGTGTGTATATGCATGTTTGTGTCTCTGTGTGTGATTTGAAGCACTGAGAAACTGAGAAAAGCAACTTTCAGATGAGGAGTGAATCATGGCCATTTCGCAAAAAGAGGGATGACAAGACCACAGAGATGGTGTTTCAATGTAAATCATTTGTTTATAATAAAACAGCGGTGCGAGGCGAGAGCCGGTGTTGTTCGTTTCATCATCACGAGCTGTAGTAATGAAAGGTGTGTCAAATCTGGCCTGCTTTTGAAGTGAATAATTTGAGACTGGAAGAGGCCCGAAATACACATCATTTCCATCTGCATTAACATCCTCCCCAAAGTACCAACCAGACCCCCTCCTACTGCTGCACTGTCAAAAATGAAAAGTTGAGAAAACTCAAAAAGTCACGGAGATGTGATGAGACTTTCATTTTCTCAGCATTCAACTGAGGTACCTCACGCAACCTTCTTTGTTTAGCTTTGCACTTCAAAAAAATAAATAAAATGAATTAGTTAATCTAACCCTTAACTAATCAGCAAAATTGAAAGTTTTCACAGATTGTGATGATTTGTTTCCACAGTTTTTAATGTTGTAAATCTAGCAACATTGTTATGTTTTCACTTTTTTACATTTTAATGCACATCTATAACACTTTACTTTGTGTTTTCCTATATTAAATTACATAAAAGTACTGCTGGGTGAGTGTTTCTAATACAGAAGTTGAGGGAGTGACTGTAAATTTTCCTCTGTTTTGACCAACATAATCGACTTCTTGATATTTTTCCTCTTTTGGAAAGACACAGAAACCCTGTCGTGGATTTATTTCTTCTCCTAGTGGGGCAAATGTGAACCCTCAATATATATTTATTGTAGTTTTCGTTCACCTCTGTAGAAGTTAACCCAACTATGGTAACCTGGAAATATTGAAAGGGTTCCTTATTCAATATTAAAGTGTCTGACTGGTCAAGTTTCAGCAGATATTTTCAGTATATTTGATTTGTACTGTATGTATATTCAGTACCTAGCTGTCACATAATACTTATCTTAAAATACCTTGGTTTCAAGCTACACATCACCAAGCATATACACAGGAGTAAAATGATTTCAGATGGTCACAAAGTCTTGTTTTTTTTTAAACAATATAATGTTTGTTAGTTTATATAGATCTGTGATGAACTTGCTTGATGAGCAAGCAGTTAAAAGTCAATTAAAAATCACAGAATACGGGCCATTACATATTCTCATCTTAATTATATATATATATATATATATATATATATATATATATGTATATATATATCACTGTATCCATCCATACAGTACGTGATGAAACTAACTACAAAAAGCTCATAAGCACAACAATTATTTATTGGATTATTACAGTGTGCAGAGACTCCTGGGATCACTGCTTCTATCATGCTCTTAGAGAGTGTCACACTGTTTGGAAATTATTAATAAATAAAGAGAGGGGATTCATAATAATAATTAAGAAGAGAAGATGGATGAAATGAAGGGAGGCTGAGCCACAGAAGGTGAGGAGGGTATTAAAACATTAAATGAATAAATAGTGTGATTATGAATGACTAACTAAAGGCACCGCTATAGAAAAGAAGAGCATGGAGCATCTTCTTACGTGGCATCCCCTGCATTCATTGCAACTTCTCACCATGACGAAGAATAAATAAACAGAAGTGATTGGTGTGATAAGTGGATGTGGTTATGCACAACTGCCTCATTCATCAGCCTCAGTTGAACTGGCATTAGTAATTAAGATTGTTGCTCTTCATATAGATACTAAGATCATAAAGCACACGCGCACACGCGCACAGACTGGCTTCAACTCCATGATAACACGAAGTTGATGAACGAGAACCAGTTCTTTTTTGTCACTTAGATAGATCTCTTCGTTTACTCATGAATATGCACAGAGCAATTTGCATATGCAAACCTTGGACTGTTATCTGATTTATGGGCTTTGCCATTCAGTCTTTCCTTCCATCTGCCAATCAAATCCCTTGTTTATTCAATGCTAATGACAATTCAGGAAAAAATATCAAGGTAGCTGCTTATGCCAAAGGTTTTAACCTCCGCACAGCATGTCAGCTCACCTCACTTGAACCAAACTGTACATGTGAGAGCCATCTGCACAACACCTGGACACACCTGTGCTCTTTCTTGTATGGACACAAATACACTCAAAAACACCAGCTATGACAATGGCCTGCATCCAATAATATGCTATACTGTAATTCAGACTTATATCTGAATATTCACTACTGTTTAAAGTTTTGTTGGGGTCAGTAAGATTTATTTATTTATGTATGTATTTATTTATTTATTTATTGTAAAGAAACAATTTTTAATTCAGCAAGGATGCATTAATTGATCAAATGTGACAGTAAAAACATTTACCATTTTTAAAAATATTTCTATTGAAATGTTGTTCTTTTTAAATCCTATTAATCCAAGTATCATTAATTCTGAAATGTATCACGTTTCCACAAACTATTAAGCAGTTTTCAGCATTGATAATAATAATAAATGTTTGTTAAGCACCATATTATTGCGAGAGCAAAGTTAACGCTGCTTAAAATTCACAGGAATACATTACATTTTAAAATATACTTAAACTGTAATCATACAAACTAAAATAAAAAAATGCATCCTTGGTGAGCATTTTTTTTTTACTTAAAAAAAAAATCATTTATTTTATGAAAATATGTTAAAACGGTATATTTTGTATGATGCACCAATGATGCATTTATTTTATGAAAATGTTAAAAAGGTATATTTTGTATAATTACAGTTTCAATAATCCTACCATTTTTTGAACAGTAGTGTATGCACCTTTATTGCATAAAATGTTATATTATAAATTAAAGGATAAAGCTACAATTATTTTCGAATAATTAAACCTTAAGTCATCAAAGTGCAGGTTGAAGAGCACATGCTTATGAAACTTTCAAGCATAGGAGTTGACATAACCTCATAAGTTCAAAATTAATTGGGGGGGGGCTTGTACTGTTATGCACAGTGTAAACAGGACCCCCTTTCTGTTTTTTTTTTTTTTTCAACACCGTTTCTCTGCAGGAACTTAAGTATCATAAATCTTTCATCACTTAAATCATCCTTCATATGTGCCACTATTAGCATCTTATACAGAGGACAATTTAAGGGGGTCTGACCCCATTTTAACCTTGAAGGAAGCAAAACAAGTGAAACGTATATATTCCTTATAAATATATAGTGTAAATAACAAGATTTTCAAACATTTCAGTATGTCAAGTTTACACCCTACTCAGACCCTGAATTTCACCAAGCAGTAGCCTAAATAGATGCTCTTAAACAAAAACACGTTTGCCTGCCCTGTGGTAACCATAGAAACCATTGTTTGCTCCAGTACTTTCCATTAGGATCATTATCTGATGGAAAACTGACAAAACAAATGCTGTCATAATCACTTTCTATATAGATTTATATTTCAAAAAATGTAGGTGCATTCTGTAGTTTGGTGCTATTTTTTCTTTTATTTCAAAAATTAAGAAATAAACTCTGTGAAGAGTCATCTGAATGGTGTGCACTCATATGAGATGTAGACTGTACTCATAATTGTTTCCTATGTGTTTTAATTACACACAGTCCGTATAGAAATGACATGACCATGCTGTACTGTACTAAACTCTCTCAGTGCTTATCGGCCTCCACTTCTGTAGATTCACTACAGCATAGTGCTGCTTGATGATGCGAAATCTGACTGTGTATTGTACAAGCAGTTGTTATGGTACTTTACAAGCAAAGACAACAGGAGAATCAGGATCTGATCCACTTGAAATTCACACTCACTTCACCTCTACTAACTTTACACGTGTTCAGTGTTTTTTCTCAATTACGTACCATATAAACCCTAGAGTTCCCTCATGTGACTATAATGAAGCATTCACTCAGAATGTGAAAATAGAATCTATCCTCTCGTCAGCAGAGATGTTTGTTTGGCCAGGAAAACCGGTGGTTCGTATGTATTTATTCAACCCTGTTTCTCAATTATGCGTCTGAGAGGGTTGTGTGTGTTTTTTTTTTCTGGGATGCGCATCACTGGAGCGAGAGTGTAGGGCCGTTAGGATCACTGCCCACTCCGTGCTCAGTAATTGTCAGTGTGTGTACGTGTGCGAGCTGAAAGTACATTCTCAGCTATAACTCTCTTAGAAGATGAATGAGGAGGCATTGGTCTGGTTGCTTTGTTTTTCATTTTTTTACCTCATCGCCGACGGCACCTCTCTTACTGTTTACACCAAACGTGCTCTGCTCGAAACAAAGACGTTTAGTTATACAACACTCACACTCACACACTCGTGCCGTATCAAACCCCTGAGTCAAAACACCAGAATACTAGCTTGTTCGGTCTGGTCCACAGTGACGAGAGACGGAGTGACTGTGCAGCTTTGGCTGTAGTCCCAAATTCAGCACACTGACCACAGCTATAACAGCTATTAGCATCTAGGCTGTGACCCCTAAGAATAAGCATATTTATAAAAGGAGAATATAGAGCAACATTTAGCAATACAATGCTTTAGTATCAGCTCTAAATCACTCTCTATTTCTCTCTTTCTCTGTGCTGTATAACTAGGCCAAGCTGAGGTAACAGTGTGTCATCAGTGTTGCAAAGCATTTATGGAGAGGGAAGTCTACACACACACACACACACACATACACACCGATAATGCTAGCTCACAGGCTAATTTCCCCTCACACTTTTTTTACCAAAATGAAGTACACTCTTCCTATAACACGTCTTAGTAAAGCTCATAGTAAAACGAGGTTAATGTCCATACTTTCTACTGTGCAGTCGGCCGAAAGTGTGTAATGACATTTGCTGTAGAAGTCTCATTAAACTTAATCCATGAAAATAAGCCAGTTTAATTTGGTTTTATCACGTAGCATATCCGCCCCGTGCTGCTACCGATGCTAATGCAGTTAGGCAGCTTTCTCAGTTTGCTGAAACTGGGTGGAAGAAGCACTTATAATTTCTCAGCACAGTGAGCACTCCGGTGTGAATGGAAAAGCACGTGGTGCAAATTTAGTGCAAAATTAAGCGCAAAACACTTTTTCATTAACATGTGTGATTAACGTTCAAGACAATATGTTCAGACTGTATGGTTTTGTTCACAAGACATAATCATATTTATTTTATTGTAATTGATTAATAATAAATAATCATTGCGTTAATAATAATGTATTAATTTAATGTATGAAGCCCTCCTTCAACCATGAGGTCCCATAGTGGGTCCCGGCCCACTTGGTTGACAACCACTGTTGTAAGGCAAAAATTATCGCTTTTTATCATGATTCAAATTGGAAATGTTTGCATTTGCATGGCTGTAATAGGATAAAATCTGTTAATTTATGGGGGGGGGTGTATGAGTTTTGTTGCCCTATGAACTTGTAGCCGGTCAAGCGGCCATATTCAAGCACGATGATCATATAGCCCTATAAGTAAAACATTAATTATAATATATACAGTATACATTGGTGTATGCAAACAGCATAGGGGTGAAACTCAAAGAGGGGCAAAAAAGGGGATATCCAGTGGCTTTTAAAATTGTACCTTGTATGCCAGCTTAAAAACAAGCTCCAGATTTTCATGACAGAAAACCTCTGTAAAATGTAAAAAGTGAGTGAGTGATTGAGATAGAGATTAAGATAGAAGTACCAATAAATAAGAAGCTCTCAGGCAGGTGGGCTCCTGGTGGTGCATGTGTTTAATTTGATTTTCATTTAGGCCAAATTTGTATTCTGCCCCAAGCTACTTATTAGTGTGAACAGTACCTGTAAATTAGGCCAGTTTCTGCATTAATTTGTAGGTTTTACAACCAGTAGAGCCATATCACTCTAACACACTCATTTATATCCCCACTGTTGCTCTAATTTACCATTCAGTCAGAGCCGACATACCTAACCGTGACCAAACCAACCTCATCCATTCTAATATGAAGTTAAAAACGAAGTGTGTATGTGTGTGAGAGAGAGAGAGACTGTGTGTGTGAGACAGAGAGAGATGCTGAGATTGAATAGTGTCACAATGCAGGCATATTGAGGTCATTTTGAAAAAGTGCAGCTAATTACTGCAGATGGAAGGAAAAGAAACAGGGGACTAGACCAAGCTCCATGTATGATTCTGAAAGAGGGAGGAGAACGGAAAAGCAGAGGGGGAGAAACGCACAGTGACTCCATGAGAGAAACATGCAGGAGTGCAAGAGAATGGAGAAGGGATGGAAAGAGACACACAAGGAAAGAGAAAGCAGTTCTGTGAGGACAAAAGCACAAACCTGACCACATTTCTACAACATACAACATAAGAAACTGTACAAGGCTCCTATTTGGAGCGGAAGTCTCTTTTTGTCATGACAGTATGCAACATCTGGAGTTTCCAATGATTAGTACTACATGTTTGGTCAACATTACAGTTGGGGCTTGAGGCATAACTCTGCTTTGTTGTATTTGATTTTTACTAAAGTAATTGACAAAAAGACCTCAGATGAGCTCTACAGATTATGACTACAAAGTTATGAGGACTACAAAACACTAATATTCAGCAAACATCAACCTAACCTGCATGTGGTTGTTTTCAAACTCAAGAGATCTAGGAGATATATCACCCTTACTACTAGGAAATATATCAAAATAAAGCCTATTACCAAAACAAACACCTGCACTGATTATAGTCATACAGAAATATGGACAAACACATTCACAATACACACAAACATGACACATCTCAAAAAGCTCCTGTCCTTGTATACTGGTGCACCTGCCCCAAAAGGGAATCCCTGTGAGTGTAAACCTCTAAAACGGTTTCAAACTGGAGAATTGCATGCGACATTTGGTTTATATTTTACTTTCCCTGCTATAAACACACACACACACACACACACACACACACACACACACACACACAACATTTTTGCTATTTTTCAAGTATTTTTTAAAATCTATGTAAGTGTATTTTTAGAATAAATGACGCCTTATTGTCGGGGAAATGACGTTTAAAAAGACGACTTACAGTATGTTTGAACTGTTCCAGTGTACCGCGTGCCTGGCTGCAGTCACCAGGTCAAAGTTCGTGCAGGTGAGCGTCAGAATAAAAAGACAGAGCGCGAAGAGTGCCATAATCCCTCGATCTCTCGCTTTTCTTCCTAGTCTTGCAAGATCTTCTCACCCCACGCGACGCTGCGCTGGAACCATCCCGTTCGGCGAAGAAGGGCAGGAAGAGACGCGACCAAAGCGCAGCTCGCTCAACTACTTCTATAGGGGTTTCGCAATCTATAGGTTTATATTAAGTGTTTAAAAAGTCAGAATCCATGGCGAAGATCCCCTCCCTTTGTCCCCATGGCGTCCACCCAAATCCTATAGTCCGACACGAGACCAGCGCTGATCGCGCGCTGCTGGATCTCCGCGGACGGAGCAGAGAGATGCTGGCAGCCGGGTGCTGGGAGTTTAAATGCGGGTGTCCTCCCGTAACGCTGGAGAAACTCGGGATGTAACGAGGCTCCGTGACTGTAAAACTAATATTTTCTTTTGCTGATGCTGCTCGTAAGATCGTATCTGGAAGGATGCTCGTGGAGCATCCTGCGCGCGGCGGCTGCGGGATGTTTTACACTTGCATTTGTGTGACGAACAAGTGCTCAAGCGAGTTTTATTCGCTCTCTTTGGCCATATTCGCCGCTCTCTCTCTCTCTCGCACACACACACACACACACACACACACACACACACACGCCAGCGCGCACTGTTTGGTAGGCTGTGCTCGTTCAGTCACCAGCTCCGCCTCCTGCCCAGCACAAAAGCGCGCGTCCGCTGGCTCCAGCTCTCAGTCTTTCAGAGATGCTTTCAGACAGCTGCTCTCGAGACGGACGAGACAATCTTTATTTTATATCATTAAACAATTACGACGGAGACCGTTCCTAGTGCAGTTTTAATTACCTACCAGCACAATCCTCTTACTGTCTGTCAGAGTGCAGTGCTTTATATCATTTTATTAGCAAACCTCCATCCTTCTATGCTCCTGCTCTCTCTCTCTCTCTCTCCCCAAGTCTTTTCTAATATGGAATAATTATGGGAAATCCTCTTAGGAGGGGAAATGGATTGATGGATTGGCTCATCTCTATCTCTGTCCTTCACTCATGGTATCTACTCAACCGCATAAGGATGTTGAGCTGATGTTAATGATAGTAATCAGTGTTTTATGTGTGTGTCCCTCATGTCAGGCCTGCCATAAACCTCAGCACACATACACAAACCACCCTCTATCTATCTATCTATCTATCTATCTATCTATCTATCTATCTATCTATCTATCTATCTATCTATCTATCTATCTATCTATCTATCTATCTCAGTGTTGGCAAGTCCACTGTTTTGGAACCCCCTGGAAGGCAGTTCTGACCCTCCAGGATCACTACTGGGCTGTTTTGGCCATGATTGTGCTAGTTTTGAGTATCAGTTGGGCTGGTTTTGTTATGCAGACCTGGAAACCCTGATCTATCTGTCTGTCTGTCTATCTGGGGTGCATCTAGAAATACAGGTGAATAGATAATGCCCAGATACAGAAATGGTTGTAGATAGTTAGAGGGAAAAGTGCTATGTAATATTTATTACATCCTGGTCGATGTCATGATGCCTTAAGACACGTTGCCTTGGCTATAGCCGTGATAGTTTTGGGGGTTTTTAGGGTTTATTTTTTTCAGGAATGAGAAAAAGCGAGCAAGCGAGAGGAAGGAGAGAGTTGCAGAGGAGGGATAGATGCAGTTTGCCTCCTGTCTGCTGGGAATGAGTTGGTTAAGGAGAAGTCAAAATGATTTATTGGGAGAAAAGGAGGGAATAGAGGGAGAGAGGACAGTGAGAAAGAGAGGAAGAGATTAGGTGTCATTGGGGAATCCCTCTGTCTTTTTGTCTTTTCCCTCTTTTTTTGTTTTTTACTACTTCTCACCTGTCTCCCCCCCCCCCCGCCCATTTGTGAAGCACAGTAACCTCCCCCCAAACACACACACACACACACACACACGCACACACACACATACACATTTGCCAGCTCCTCCTGTCTTCACCCTACATCCATTGTGTCAAGCTACATTGACTCTTTCGAAGTCTATTCCTGTCCTCCTTTTGTTCGCTCACTCTCTTGTGATCTACCTCTGTCACCTCTTTGTGTGCCTCAGTCTCATCAGCCTGCCATCTTTCTCTCCGCCAGAGTTTCTATGGCAGAAACGAAATATTTCACTCCTATTTTCAACAGTTGTTCCTTCGCCCTGTCAGCACAAAAGTTTTTGGTCTCAAGCAAGAAAAAAATGTAAATTGGTACGGTAAGTCTAGAGGAAAATATTCCCTCTTCAGCATCCCCTTCACACACTAAGATTCCATGTATTTTAAGTATGTTGCGAATTGAGTTTGAAATTTGCAATCATAAATAGCTCCTAAATTGTAATATCCAAGCAAGTCAGTTGTGCGCTCCCCCTAGAGTGAGAGATTTACATATCCTTTCTATTCCATCCTTTTTTCATTTCTTTATTTTCGACGATTCAAACCATTTTATATAACCATGACAGGCTATTGTCAGTTTTCATAAAACATCTTTCATTTGCAATACTGCCTCCCAATTCAATTGTGTCTCTCTGTCTCAGGAGCAGATGATGAAAAATGGTAGTGTATCATTTTCAGGCCCTGTGACACCGTGGCCCTTCTGACATTTAGCTCGGGGAGTTCCTGCTCGGTTCTATCTGTCACATGGCCGGTTCTTGCTCTCAAATCCAATCTCCACACATTCGTAGCCTTCAATCTAATAGAACATTCAGCTCTTGCCCAACTTTGATTTGTTTTCAGATATAAACTACCCAACTAAAACACAAACACATCTGGCAGGACGGCTGACCTTATGACACGGAAGTTCTCTCGCTGTGACTGCGGCATCACCGATTTATACGTTCGATTTATATTTGTAGCACTTACCCAAGTTCCCAGATCTCGTTTCCAGATATAATAGAACTGTGATCAAAATTCAAAAGCAAGTGTGGAGAAGCGTTTCTATTGTGCAGCATAAACTATAGCATTTACAAATTATATTTTAATCTCGTCTACTATACCCTATACATTTGATGAATTCCTGCTTTAACAATCTCAAACTTCACATTTCTGCTTTTAAGCTCTCTTGAACACTTGGCTGCCAGCTTTTCAATTGTACAGTAAGTGCATTACTGTAATATGTTTTCCATTCTTTCTCTCTTTTTTGTCTTTTTTCACATTGAATACTATTTCAGTGAATTGAATATCTTTTTTTACCAGCTAAAGGAACAAGTCAAATTCACCACCTGTAGTAATCGACAGCATGGTCCTAAGCCAAATTTGTTGCTTTGCAGGACCGGTTATATCTGAGAGCTTCTTTGTTTCCAAATTAAGAAGCAAAAGTGGCCCTTCACACATGCTCTCCCACTCTCTCTCTCTTTCTGTCACTCTCCTTCCCTCCTTTGCTCTCGGTTCCTCTCACTCATCTGTCTGACATGAATTTTCAATCTCACTGTTTACCTTCCACTGCTGTGCCTAAAACAACACTGACACAGATAGAGCACACATAAGAGAGGGTAAGAGAGAGAGAAACAAGAAGATCAAAAAACTGGCGGAGAGATATTACTAAGACCGGTGAAAAAGAAAAGAGTATAATAATAAAAGAGACGGAAAAACAGAAAAGCCTGTGCATGTGAGTGTGTGTGTGTTGTTTGCCAAACAATGGAGAAAAGAGGCACGCTGGCTAAAAGCCTCTTTGTATAAATGAAGTGGACATTGTCCAGTCATGGAAAGCCAAAGAGGGAGAGCAAAAATGGGACACAGAACATCAGGGATGATGTGGGAGACAGAAAGATTTATAGAAATGGAGGGAAAGGAGGTAGACAGAAAGAAGGATGTGGAGAGAAAAAGGATTTTTTTAACAACTGGGGAGGAAGGGGAGGCGGCGGAGAGCAAGCTTAGAATAGATACGCTCTCATTCACATGAAATATTGAACGAGGGAGCAAGAAAACAAGAGAGAGGAAAGGAAAATGGAGAGAATGATAGAGATAAATACAATCGTTATTTGTTTAGTGCACGCTGAGGGAGAGTGCGAGATGGAGGGAGGGAGCGAAGGACAAGAAGGGAAGGAGAGCACTTTGGAAAAGATGGATGAACGAGAGAGTCATGCCGGCAGCGATGGAATGAAGGCCGTGTGGTGAGGGCAGGGTTTCAGAGAACGAAAAAGAGAGAAACATTTGTTTGGATTCTGATGACTGATATATGTGGATGAATGGTACAGTAGTTTTGTTGAAAATATTACTCTGCAAAAAGTGTTTCATCATCTTTCTCCTCTTCCAACAGTCCTCCCCCTCCAATCTCTCTCCCTTCTCTCTTCCACACTCTTCCGGCTTTGATCTCTCTCTTCTCACTGATCTTTTTCTCTCTCCCCCATCAAATTTGAAATGTTTGGCAGGTTTTGTTCAGATTGCTGTGCAGATGTGCTTGTGTTTTGCAAGCTTCTGCTCAAATTTGGCATGTTACCAACAGAGAGCCAAAGGCTTAAATTTCAGAGACATATCATTTAAAATAGGCCTATTATTCATTTATAATCCTTGGCTTCCTCTATCCTCTTAGATATGTTAGGTGTGCCTCTCATGATCATCTGAATGACTATTCACTTGCATAACCTCCTGCATTCAAATTGTGTTTTAGTTCCGTTCTCTTGAAAGCAATAAACTTTCATCCACATGACCAACAATGAAAAGAAAATGGCCTTTTTAAATCGCTACATTTTTAAAGCAGCACTAGTTATGTAAATTGTTGGCGCTCTAGCGGTTATTACTGGACGCATCCCGCGGAAGAACATTCTAAACGGAGCTACTTCTCCAAGTTTATGTCTATAGCGATTCACGCAGGTAGCCTATGTGTTACTCCGCGGAGGTGTACACGGACAGGCTACAATAGTCCAAAAATAATCACTTATTATGAATGTACCGTAGTGATTTGGGATAAGACGAATAGGCGGTTTGGTAGATGATTTTATGATGTACTGGCTAATTATATACATTTAGCAAATTGTAAATACAGAATAAGTTACATAGTGCTGTGTTTTTACATTTATCCATATCGAGTTGAGTGTAGGCCTACTCATGTTTTTTTTGTTTTTTTTCTGAAGTGAACAAATAGAAGTTTTTAATAAATATTTTATTTATTTATTTATTGCTGTGATGCCATAGAATAACTATTTGCGTTCCCCCAAATTAAAACAACATTTTGGATATACGTTTATTGTTGTAAAAAAAAAACATTTTGTTTTAATTTACCTACATTTTACAACAAGACTGACACACATGTAGCGACATGGGAAATATTAGCCTTTGAAGTGACATTTAGCTACAAGCACAAAAAAAAAAAAAAAAAAAAAAGTAAAACACTTGCCATAGCTACTCGTGAACGGTAAAACCTGCGAGCGAACAAGAAAATTCTGCTGCACACACGAGCCTTCGCGTACACGTTTTCAGTTTGTATTGTGGTTTATTGTCCGCACATAGAAGTTTCTTCTCAACTTGCGAAAGTCCCAGCGATTTTTCCTTCATTTCTACAGGCTCCATCTGCATATATACACTTCACATGTGTGCACTACAGAAACACTGATCTCGTATAATTGTGACTTAAACACAGAACATCACTAAACTTAACTGTAAACACCATCATGACATATATTAATAACAACAACTATGCACTGTAACATTTAATATTCTTCATAAGCGTGGTAGTTTGATTATAATTTGGCTATAGTATCATGCACAGTTGCGAGCTCAGCTGAAACTTTTCTCCCCCACTCAGATTAACATTAATTATTTGATATGAAATTGTTAAAAACGGAGAAATAAAACATCCTGAAAATATGAACTTATTATAAATAATAATCACAATTAATCAAAAGGCAAAACATGGCATAAATAAAGTAAAAATGACATCAAATAAATGTTCTCGGCACCTGCAGCAGTTTTTATGAGCAGTGTTGATGAAGCTAGGTCTGTGGATGTTTAGAGCACAGAGCAGCTGATGCGGCCTCCTGCTGATGCAGTGCTGATCAGTGATCAGATGATGAGGACTGGCCTCTGCTGGGTTTCTTCCATGAACAGCGCTGACATAAATCAGGCCTGCAGAGCTGCACTGCCCCGCAGGAATATCCTCTCCCCTCTGAGCACTTACTGGATGTTTGTGTTCGTGTGTGTTCGTGAGGGAAAGAGAGGCTCAATGAGATGACACACATGCACTTGTTTTATGCACACATTAAGTTTAGAAAATTAAAAATGGAATCTAATTTAACCAAAGGTGTCTTTTATTAAAGTTATTAAAGTTTAATTATCTACAGTGGATATGAAGAAGCATCATAATCCCTTTTGTTTCTGCTAAGATAAAAGGTAAAATTGAGGTAAATTGAAAAAAAATAATAAATGTTTTGGAAGCAGATCTATTCTGCTAAACAAATGTTTCAAAAGTTCTGCTTTGATTGTAATGTTTTCATGTTTCGACCATGTGCATTCAGTCTGTTGGGATACACTGTACACCAAAATGGTGCATTTTGCAATGATCAGGTCAAGCAGAAATAGCTGCTTCAAATAACAACTGCACATTTTCACTTTCTTACAGTGTCGGTCTCTGTATGGTAAGACACCTGGAGAGTTCATCTCATTGTTCTTTAAAGCTCTGTGAGACAGCACAGAGGTGTCCTGTGCACAGACGTCTCTGCCAACGAGAGGAACCCCCAGCGTGCTTGACAGTCGGGATACTGTTTGTTTGGAATGAGCTGTGTTGGTTTGGCAAATATTTCTTTTGGATTTTCTGCCATGGTTTTTGGATGTTGTGTTTTTTTTGCTAAATGTGACCCTGGAGCACAAAACCAGTCTTAAGTCGCTGGGATATATCTTTAGCAATAGCCAAAAAAAATTATCAATTTTTCTTTTATGCCAAAAATCATTAAGATTTTAAGTAAAGATCATGTTCTGTGAATATTTTTTTTTAATTTACTACTGTATATATATTAAAACTTAATTTTTGATTAGTAATATGCATTGCTAAGAATTGATTTGGACAACTTTAAAGGCGATTTTCTCAGTATTTTTTTGCACCCTCAGATTCCAGATTATAAATAGTTTTATCTCAGCCAAATATTGTCCGAACCTAACAAACCATACATCAATGGAAAGATTATTTATAAATCCCAATTTTGAAGAATTGACACTTAAGACTGGTTTTGTGTTCCAGGGTCTTGTTGAAAGAAATAGTTTCTGTCCTGAATTCCTACCCTAAAACTCAGACTTGTAATAAATGCAGGGAGTGTCCAGTCACTGCCATTAATTTTTACAGCTTCTTTAAGGTTCCTGTTGTCCTTGTTGACAAGCTTTCTCCAAGCCAAGTCATCAGTTCTGTAAGAGCATCCTGAGCTCTGCAGTGTCATGGTTTTTAATAACATTTATGGACTTCACAATACTCCTGAATATGCTTAAAGTTGTACATCAAAGTATCTCTATAGCTATCTACAAATAAATAAATATTTTTGTTTGTTTGTGTATAATATAACTTATTTCTGCTTTTGTATGTGATTTATAATATGCTTGGTGAAATGGGAAAACTGTTAATCCCTTTCGATACAAAAATATCAGAACAAAAAATGTAAACGTTTGCAACCTATTTACTGTAATTCATTAGTATTATTTACAATTTCTTTTAAATGTTTTTAAAGTTAATGATGTAAGCATGTTTACAACCCAATGATAAAAATAATTAATTAATTTATTTTAAATGTTATTAAAGTTAATAAATAAAGCTGCCATCAGAAGATTGTAATTGTAGTTAGTTGTGTTTTTGTTACAGAAGTTAATCTAAATAAAAATTTAAATAATTGTATAATAATTTAATATATTTTATTTGAAATATTATCATCATATAAAATTAGATCTTTAACAAAATTATCTTTCTCCAAAAGAGAAAATGTTAAATTTGAATTAGAGATCAGTCTTGGGCAACCTGCTTCACAGTGACTAAAATATATTTCCATCAAATCACCAACACCTATTTTTAAAAGTCAATGAACCTAATCTTTTACAATCTCAAAACGTGTGTGTGTGTGTGTGTGTGTTAAAATGGGGGCTGAAACATGGCTGTGAGAAGTTGTGCCCTTCACCGCAATAGCATCCTTTCCTTGCTCTCTAAAAGCTTGGGTCAGCAGTTCACACTATAACGGCACATGTGAATCCACCATGTCTGCATACTGTGTGTGTGTGTGTGAGAGAGAGAGAGAGAGAGTTAAGAGAAGGGAAAGTGAGAAGCACAGTATTTCACGTTCATGTGCCCTTAAGAGACAGTGTAGCTTTAGGCACGAGCGAGGTTGTCACGCAAGTTTGCGTGTGTGGTAAAGACAGAGCCTGCACAAGCATAATGTTTGTGATGAATATGAGTGACATTTGAACGTGTAATAGCAAAAAAAAATTGCATATAGTATTATTTCCTTCAAGATTCCTTAAAATATTTTAACAAGTTTTCTTTTGTTAATTTCTGAAATAAATTAACAAAAAATTTTTTAATTTATTTTTTTTTATTTATTTTTTTTAATAAAAAGTCCTCAGGTTCAATTAGATTTAAGTCAATTGCAAATTTCATTTTATTATTTTTTTTTTTTTAAATACATTTTGCATATATATATATATATATATCCATATATATTTTGTTATTATGAAGTAATAAAAAAAAAGTTATTTTTCCTTTGTTTACTTATTTATGACTGGAACAGGAAGCAGAAGGGAACAGTCTTAAGAGCTCACCCCTGAAGCAAAAAAAAAAAAAAAAAAAAGTAGCCAATTGCTATTAGTTATTTCACAGCCATGACCAATTTGCTGGTTAAACGTTGTTTTGGGGAGGGATCTTTATCATAAAATCTGTAGCACAGGACAAGTAACCATTAATTTGGATCTGTTTAGAGGAGGTAAAAATGTAATTTTAAATGTGTATGTGACAAGAGGGGCAGAGTCGAGAGCCGTGAGAACGGAGCGAGACCGGTGGAGTAAATAAGAGTGAGCGACACCTACGCCACTCACCCATCTCGAGTCCCGCGGAGGAGCTCGGGAAGGATAAAAAGAGGAAGAACAATGAGAGAGGACTTCATTTTAGTCTAGGGGCTGTTTTGTGTTTATTTTATTATTAAAGTTTTATTTGAATGTTCGCCAGTTCCCGCCTCCTCCTTCCCGATTTACAGACGTTGTTACAGTATATTAAATACATGGCCTTAAAACTACAAAGAAACCACACAATTCTGGTTAAAATAAAGCAGATTTCAAAGATTAAGCACTATCATTCGCTTCACTCGGTTTTACAGGTAAACAATAATTTTCTCCAATGCGTTCCAGGTCTGCACTTCTCACCAGCTGTGTCAGTGTGCCACGTCCTACTTCCACAAGTAAACACATCATTTCCTGTATATTCAGCCTTCAGGCAAAGAGGCTGAGCAATCTGATTGGCTGCTTAACGTAATAACTGTCAGATAGGTTGATTGATTGGCCAATATAAGACGGTGACTCTGCTCAAATTCACCAGACGCCACTGACTTTCCCTGCTCTCTCTTCATCCCTCTGAATGGCTGCTGAGTGCTTTCTTTTAGTGTTTAACTGCTTGAGACGTTTATTGTTTTTTCAATTAAAAAAATGCAGTGGATGTGTGACAATGACCCTGACAATAATTGCACACTGCAGTGCAGCTTGAGACTTGTACGGCAGTTTATAGCATCATCTCCCAGCTGTTGTGCTGAGTATGCTGGTCTCACCGGGTCAGTGGGCGGAGCTGAGATCTACATCATTTACACAGATGTAAAGCCCAAAACATCATCATCATATGCTCTTAGTGAGGGTGCAAAATTAAGCTTTTCAGGAGTAAAAATGATGTGTATATGTTCTTACATATAAGATTATTCACTCATTATGAAAAAACACTCTGACACATAATATGCAGTGACATTTCTTAAACAAGAAATGGATTATGATTCATAGCTTTTCCACTTAAAACAGGATGTTGTGATTTTCTACTTCTTGTAATAGCAATTAGAATGCATTTTAATAATCGTTAGACTGGAACTGCTCTTGCTTGAGTTTATGACATTTTCTGACTCTCTTTTGTAGTAGAACATTAAAGAACAGGGTTAAAAGTGCATCTGGAATGATTGCATTTGACGAGCCAAATTATTGTTTATTCTAAATGCTAAATCATTATAATGCTGGTACCTTGTAAACACAGTTTATCAACTTACTGATAAACATCTGTGCATCCTGACTCCTGGAAATTGTGCAGAAACTCAAGCAATCAGATTGGAACCATTTATTCCAGCCATTTCTTGCCATTTTTGTGTTCTACGTGCTTCAGATGGTCTGTGAACTGATTGTGGCATTTGAGGCTGAGAGAAGAAATGGTCTGTATTTGAGAGTCTTTATTTACTTTTATTCAGTAAGAATGCATGAAAATGGGTCATAACTATAATGACATTTACAGTGTTACAAAACAAATGGAGGGTAAAGTTTTTGTTTTATTAATTAAAAAATCATAAATAAATGTATCATATAGTTTCCAAAAAAAGCAAAACAGCAACCTTAGTAATCAGAAATGTTCCTTGATTTCCGAAGGATCATGTGACACTGGAGACTGGAGTAATGATGCCGAACACTCAGCTTTGCATCACAGGAATAAATGACAGAGAAAGAGAGAGGGGAAAAGGCTGGATTTCATGAACACAAGCTCTAGGTCCAAACCTTGGATCACAAAACACACCAACCACAGACCTTCTCATAATCACATTGAAACATTTCAACATAACTGCATGCTCACTTCATTCCTCTAAATGGATTTTTTTTTGAGTTGTACTAAACTCTTAGTTTAGTACAAATTAATTAAAGGTGTCATTCAAGACAACAGCTTTGCCTCAAAGGGAAATGAGTGAAGGTGGGTCATGTTTCCATGTTAAAATACTTACTTTTTCGGGTGTGGGTATATGGCGGAGAGAAAAGAGATACTGTAAGAATCATATCTACTTTTTTTAAGAATGAGAAAGAATTTAACAATCTTAAGAATGTTTCTGATTAAAATGACTTTTGACATGGCTGATGTTTTGAACTCAGCACAATATCACTGTGATTTTGACACCACTGAGATCTGGACCCTAAAAATGCCTACAGATCTAACACTTACATTATACAGTTCAACACACAAACTAAAAGCACCCCCAGTATGTGGAAATTAACACCCATATTGAAACATATGGAAAATATAACCCCAAACACAAAGCAAACTAAACAGCTTCCGGCCCCTAGAACGAGATAACAAATTGGCAGTGTGTCCCATTACTGTTAGGACCCTTGCCAGAGACAAATCTGAGCAACTACAGAGTCAGCAATCACGGCTTTATAATGATAAAAGCATGCATAAAACACAAAGGAATAAATGATCAATGGACTCTAAACGACAGGCAGAAACTGAAACAGACTAAACAATGCTTCAAAAACACATGAAATAAATGTAAAAACCAATCTTTTCACTTAATCAATTTAAATGAGATGTAACGACTTTAAATCAAGGATATGGTCACATACAGTTTACAACATGCATTTGTGATGTATTATATTCATACTCATCATGTAACATTTTCCATCATTCCCTCTTATTATTCATCATACACCCATATAAGCAAATTATGCAAATGCTTTGGGAGTACTGCAAATCCCTTAAAATAATACCAATCAAACTTTTATTGTCTCTGAGAGAGAACAAGTGTATGTGTGAGAGAGAGGAGGCACGTAGAGTAAAAGCAAATCTCCTCCAGGTGGGACGCAGTCAGTCGGCGTTATTTTTAAGAGAGCAATGGGAGAGACTGAGAGAGCGAGGGATAGAATGAGAGAGAGGAGGGAGGTGAAGATGAATGTAGTTAATTAAGATGAGCAGGCAGCGAAGACAGTGCAGAATTACACAAACACTAATTAGAGTCTTCGTTAGGGGGCACAAAACGAGAGCAGCGCATCCATCATCTCCCCTCTCCTCTCTCTTTCCTCCCTTCCTCTCTTCTGTCTCTCCCTCTGCTCCTTTTATTCTAATTCTTCTTTTCCATTTTAACATTTTGATGTCTGAGTTTGTGCTTTCTGTCAGTGGCGGTGCGGTGAGATCATGGCGGTCCCTCAGTCACACGGGCCCCTCCCCCCCATCATCATCTTTATTTTAACCTCTCCTCTCTTTGACCCCTCCCTCTCTCTTTTATTAGACATGAAATTCAGCGTCAGCACAATTTTTATTGTTTCATTCAGTCTCTTTAGCTTGTCAATGTACCATGTCTCTCTTTCTGCTCTCCTTCGCTCCATTTAACCTCCATTTATCCATCTGTCAATCATCTATCCATACAGAGAAAAAAATGTAGAAAAACTATAACCAAAACCAAAAATCAAAAAGTTTTATTTGCAATTTACAGTATCTATCTATCTATCTATCTATCTATCTATCTATCTATCTATCTATCTATCTATCTATCTATCTATCTATCTATCTATCTATTTCTGTATACTGTATCTTTGTAATATAGTATTTATCTCATTTAAAATGAATTAAAAATAGCATATACATTTAAAAGAAATTAACAGGATATACATTTACTGGAAAACAAACTTCTAATTTATTTCCAGGTTTAAATTACAACTTCAGTTTCAAATTTGGAGCATGGCAGCAGGAATTTAATAAATGAATGAATGCAATGTCAACAAATGCAATACAATAATGCAATTTCCAGGATCTGTTGATATATTTCCCCATGAGAGACAAATGGATATAAACAATCGATGTACAGCCAAAGGGGGAAGTTACGATGTAAGTCAGTGAGCTATATGAAAATATAGATCTCATTTATGACTGATATTAGAAATATGGAACAAATGAGAGATATATTATAGTTTCATAACCTCCAGCACCAGCTGGGTGACAGAAATGACAAATCAAATCTGACTGTCTGAATAGACTGTCTGGAGGAAAAAAAAAACAGGACAAAAAATGACATAACAGTATACAAGTGCAGTTTTATAAGTGCAGGATAACTGTATGAATGTGTTTACACTAAATGGGCCAATGGCACTTAAGAATGTAAGATAAAGAAAATGAAACAATCCTTACAAAAATGAAGTATTTAAATTTAAACAAATAAATAAATATCTTTAATTATCTATTTTCGTTGGGTGTGTTCCACATGCCAAAACCTGAATTAACCTCTCCATTTTGGGGACAAAGAAAAATTTATGAAATAATTTGAGATTTATTAACATGGTCTGTATGATATAATCTGCACTTTTCTGCACCACATGACTTTGACTTGGAGGACACAAGTTAATTAAATATTTATATTTGAAAATGAGTTTGAATATTTAACCAAATTAAATTAACTCAGAAATCAGGTTTTTATTTTATTCTTGAATTGTATCTGTTGTCTTCATCATCATATGTTGTATCATCATGTCATGGTATGCATGTTAACATAAAAAGTAAATATCTAAATTGTACATGACTTGCCGTTGATGCCAATAAAAATATATTGATGATACCAATCAAATCAATTTGGACATGTCTGTTGTATGTATTCACTGGAGAACAAAAATAACCAGCTTTTTAACCACCATGCTTTGCCATTAACATAGTTGTCATTCTAGATCTGTTTAATCTCCATATTTAATTTTCTTTAATTACAGTATCCGCTTTTGCTAATATGTAATTAGAGAAGTGACTCTTTTGCAGTTGTTGCCATGGTTTTGGATTTCTGTTCTGCCAGGTCATTAGCTGGCTTAATAGTATTCTTCCCGAAATAGACAAAAACTTCTCTCCTCTGAGACATTACATACGCTCAAAGAAATAATGTCTCCTCTCTCTTATGACACTGCACTAATGTTATGTCTAGACAATTTCTGCCTCTCTCCAGGCATTTTACCAAGAAATGATGGGAAGGTTGATTAAGTCACACGGCGGGTTTTAGTGCTGATGTGCCCGTGGTGCCATGCTTTGGTCAAAACAAAAGTTTCTTTTCTTTACTCTTACGCTGCTCAACTCATCTCTACTGTAAGTCACAGAGCTTTAAACTCACCGTTCCACTCACAACCCGTTCCAAGCATTTTGTTTATTTTTAATATTTGAGCCGAGGGAATGAATAAAACGCACTCCCTTAAACGGCCCTTCCTTTCAGGGTTAAAAAGTCTGATGCTTTCTGGTGAATCGGTTCATCCTAAATTGCCCGCTCTTGTAGCCTATGTAGCGCCTGAATGTCTGGTTTATTCAAATGAATTGGTTCATCCTTTTAGGCCCTCTCTCAAACACGTAGAGGTGGAAAGTAGTGAATCAGTTCATCATAAATGGCCCTGGCTCAGGGATTGAAGGGAAGGGTAGGAGATCAAAAACTGTTCCTTGTAACGCATTTCTGCATCATCTTCTCAAGCCAGTTATGGTTTAATAAATTAAACCTGCACAAAGAAACATGGGAGCGAAGTGTCCATTATACCTTTCATATCTTGTGAAATCCTTAATTCTGAAGGGCCCTTTGAAGAGGCCAGTTTTGAGCATTTTGGATTGAAACAACTTTCAATATTGTGGCCATGATTGTTCTCACTCTGAAGTGCCCTTCCGATGCAGATTTATCCCATTTAGAACACAGTTTGCTTTCTCTCTCTCTCTTTCATATTTAGCTCTGTCATTATGAAAATTAACCATAGTTTAGTTTGTTAGTATAGCTTAGTATAAGTTTTTGTTAACTTGTACTACCGTAACTTAGTGTAAGTCAGTGTAACTAAGTAGATTCCAAAAAGAAAGAGATGTTCATTTTATAGAGTTAGAAAGTTGATGATTTTTGTTTTAATTTTCCTTTGGTGTTCTTTATGTACAGTATAAAAGTAATGCATTCATATACATACAGATTAAAGGATACACTGTATGAAAAACATTTGTAGTCTAAGGATGCTGTGGATGTGAATCTGGCAGTGAATAAAGATGTGAAAGAGAGGAAGGGAGAAAGCACAATGAGAGATATCAAGAGAGACAGCTGCTTAAGCAGAGACTAAACTATTTAACCATTTCACCCAGCTTTGCCCTCTCCGACAGGCCCGGCTGACTCTGATTGAGTGTATGTGTCCCTGCACTGTGCTTTACTTTACAGTATCAGACAAACAGAAGATGAAGTAATATGATAATGCATTCTGTAAAACATTATGAATTACAACAACAAAAAAATCAGTGGGCCTAGCTGCACTAAACCGATTTCTGGATTTCAGTCTTCAGCACCTATGGACATCGTTTTGGTTTTATTTTTTAACAGTGTTGCCTCTCTCAACTCTTTTTCAACTCTCCTTTCTTTCACCAATCCATCCATTCTCCAAGGCCTTGTGCTCTCAGATCTGCCTCTCCTCATTCTGCCTCTCTCTGCGCCCCCCCACCCCCAGGATCTGTAGTTTGATTTATTGCTTCTTGTTGGAAAGGTTGGTGTTTTAATAACTCAAGTCCTCCACACCAAGACGGGAGAGAAAAAAAAAAAAAAAAAAAACTTCTGTAAGCACAAGATAAACACATGGGAAAAAAGCTTGCTTTTCACTTTTTCCTATTTTTCTGTGTTCCTCTTTATATATATAAGTATACTGTCTTCTTTCATGTCTTTTTTTTTGTGAGGGTCGTTCTATGAAACAAGCTTTTTCCATTTTGACAAAACGAAAACCACACGGGAGTATGCAGGAGAAAGAAACAATTAACATTACCATAGACAAGAACGGAGATCGAGAGCAACTGAAACAGAGGGCTTAAATGCTCTTAGAAAGCAATCAACAGAGAAGAGATCAGGTGTAGACTAATCAGTAACCATAGTAACAAAAGAACCAACAAAAGAACCAAAGAACCAAACAAAGGAATCAAGCAAACAAGAACTAAAAAACACAAAAAAAATGGTTTTGACGTACATGTGACAGCATTTCATATTTTGTGCTCAAGTTGTTTCTTAGGTAATTCTTAGGTTTCTTAGGCTGACTAATGTTATTGCCAGTATAAGGACGATAACAGGCCCAACATATAATTTCAACTAAATTAAAATAATTGTATATATATAATTGTGTGTCCATATTAATTGCCCAGGGAGCAGTTGGGGGTTCAGTGCCTTGCTCAAGGGAACCTCAGTCATGGTATTGCCAGCCCAAGGTTCAAACCCACAACCCTAGGGTTAGGAGTCAAACTCTCTAACCACCAAGCCACAACATCCCAATGAATTTATGTGTGTTTAGCTTTTAACTCATAATGAAAGAAAAAGAAAGCAGAGCACATAAAACAAAAAGTTACTACACGTTTTGTTAATGTTTGAAAATGTCAATGACTTATTGTAAAAGCTGGCATCAAATTATAATTGTTCAATTCATTAGCTGCACATATTTTATGAGGGACACAAATGGCAATATTTTTGTAGACTGACCTGTATATTTCAGACAAGCTGAAATCAGTCAAATACCAAACGTGTGGTTTAACAGCAGTGTACCTGCACACGTGTTTGGTGCATGTGATCTTGCATGTTTGTGTTTAATTCTCCCTCTAAATCCTCAATCGCCATCAAACAGCATGAAAGCCTATGAAAGGAGAACCATCGTAATAAAGGGCTAATGGATAAGAAGAGGAAATAATGAAAGGCCAGAGTGGGAAAAAAGCGAGAGTGATTTCCAACACTAAAGGAAGACTTTATATAGAGGCCAATTATTCACACTGATCATTAGAGAGAGATATCACTTTCACTCATTTACTGAAAAGAGCGAAAGAGTGGGGGAGAGGAGAAGAGGGTAATCATTAGAATGATATCACTTTCCCTCTGTCTCTAATGAGCGACAGAGCGAAAAGGAGCGAGATTGAGAAAGCAGGCAGACAAATAGAAAGAAAAAAAACAGCCTGGGTGAATGGATGGACGAACAAATGGCTAGACAGAGAACATACTGGAACTACTGCTGATCTGTTTGAGTTGATGGATGTATATATTACCTACATCATGTAAACAAATAAGCTGAATCGTATTAGTATGTTTCAGTCCATTATACCAATCAAGCGCCTTTAATGACAGCATAATATTAGCGCTCTGCTCACACGCCTCTGAGTGTCAACCAAAATGCAAATGTCTTTTACAGTCACACATACTCACACAAACACAGGCACAATCAAACACTGTGATCACACATATAAGCCCGAATCAATCCGACTGCCTTGCATATTTACATATGCGTGAGCAATTAACAAAGCTTGAGGAGACAGACCTAATTACAATACATAGATTGGGATTAACAGAAACACAATGTATTAGAGTTTTAATTAAACATATTTATTATCTGTTTCACAAACACAAGCACAAGTAGAGGCAACGAAATAAAGGATGAAGAAATCTGCACAATCATCTCGAGCCTATCCTGTCCTGCGCCTTCGGGGAACAATTAACTTTTACTTCCCATCAGCACGAGCCGCCCATGCTCCCTAAACCCACTTTAATGCATCAAGCCACGCCTACAAAAAGATGTCTATCGCACTTTAACCATCCAAAATTATGC
The DNA here is from genome assembly GCF_023724105.1 of Carassius gibelio. Classification (NCBI taxonomy): domain Eukaryota; kingdom Metazoa; phylum Chordata; class Actinopteri; order Cypriniformes; family Cyprinidae; genus Carassius; species Carassius gibelio. Next base: position 14,403,824 of record NC_068386.1, on the reverse strand, counting down.
CTTCTCTAAACAAGTGCCTTAGTAACATCTCAAATCTTCTAGTCGTTATGTAGTCTAATATATGTCCACCCTTAAAACTCTGGCCCTGATAAAGCCCTGAAGCCCCCACTGACCACTCGTTTTCAGGAGAGACAAAGCAAGATGAAAGAAGAGTCTAAATTAATTGCCTGAGCACTACGCTGGACTTTGTGCTGACAATGCTTCCCAGCAATGCCTGAATAGGATAGGGGTGAGAAAGACATTGAGTACTTACTCTGTAGGAATCAGAGACTCCTGGGTAATAAACATTATGTCAGGTCATATACACACAATCGGGATGCTAACACACGCTACAAAGGGTTGGGTGGCAAATGCGCAAATCTTTTCTGGGAATTGAAGATGGCTGGAGAAATAATGCTAAATGCCGTACTAAAAAATGAATTAAGTATACAATAGTCTAGGATTGACTTCTAGCCTAGTAAAACACGCACGCATAGTTTTGTTGTTGAAGTCAAAGGCAGTGTGTCCAACCAAATTGTGATTATTTGGTAACATGGCCGGGTGTGTTTACATGTGTTTGGGCTGGTTCTTACACAATGCATTTTTGCATTCCACTGCGACATTGTTTTATGTGAACGCACGCTAGACTGACGTCTTTTCCCACTTCTGTGTGGACCAGACCTCAGGCTTTCAAATCAAACTTCTACTGTATATCTTGTGACGTGCTGTTTTAATAATAATTTTCATACTTTATGTTAAACAACTGGGCAATGATTGGATGTCCATTGTAAAATCTGGCTTCTGTAGCAAAACCAGTTTAACAGATGCAGTGCTGCACTCGTGTGAATCCCAAACATTCTTTCTCTGGTTGTGTACTGTATTCTCAAGTTGCAGTGATGGTGTACTTTTATTTTCCAAGCGCTGTCATATTTGGACAGCTTTGGCAGAAGTCAATCCCTGCCTGGAAAGTACATGCCCAAAGAGGGAACGAGAGAAAGATGAGATAAAATAGGAGCAGATCACCAAGGCAGCAAAGAGGAGCGATGAGAAGGAATTTAACAATTGGAAAAAGGCAAGAAATATCCCCTGAATACACTGGGTATCACTAGGAGGTTGCCAATAACAAGTGTGTGGGAAAGACAAGATTTATTTTCTTTCTTTTTCTTTTATATATTTGTTTGTATGTTTATTAGATTGTAGGCTAAACTCTGTTAATTGTATTGTCTATAGACTTAGAGATAGTTCACCCAAAAACAAAAATGTATTATTCCAAACTTATATGATTTTCTTTCTTCTGTTGAACATAAAATATATTTTATTTCACTTGCTGGTTCCAATTGAATTCCATAGTATTATTATTATTATTATGATCCGTACTATAGAAGTCAATGGCTGCAGCAACTGTTTTTGGTTACCCACATAATCCAAAATATCTCTATTTTGTATTGAAGGAATAAGTTATTTTAGAACAACTTGAGGTTAAGAAAACTATGCCAATTTATCTTTTCTGTAAACATTTTTTTGCAATTATTGACATTTTTAAATCTCTTTAGCAATTATAAGTCTCATCCCTATGTAAATGATACATTTACATTTAAATAAACAGAACATGTTTTGATTTAGTAATCAAAAAACGTTAAACGATAAATAAAGATTCTGAACTATTTCTAGGTCACTAATCAAATGAGCCAGTTTGTGACATTAAATTATGTAAATGCTTTTTTTATTTTTATCCCAACAATATTTATAATAAACATTTTGCTTTACTTCTCCCCACAATTTTTAAACCATCTATTTTTTTCAGTTTATAGACTAAATAAATGAATAAATAAATAAATAAATACATAAATGGCATATAATCTCTCCATAAATGAGTTCATAAAAGAGCATGTATAACAATTATAGAGCAATATTCAGGTTCAAACAGTTGTAGATAAAATATAGCATGTCACACAGCAGGAAGGCACTGTCACAGCTTGAAGTTTGATGTAAACCGGACGCATAAATATAAAGCAGATATCACAATTGGTCTGTACTGACTCTGAAATTGCATATAATCAGAATAATATATGAACAGAACATTTTTCCATTTATTTCACCTTCAACATTCATCATTTGTCATACACAGACAGCTTTGTCATACACAGCCCCAATCATATTTTCATATAATTGACATAATTGTGTGCAAGTGTGTGTTATGTGTGTAGTTGGGGACAGAGACAGCAGGCAAGAGGCTAAGGAAGAAATAAGAGGACAGGCGGATGAAGGCATCAGTCAGTACATTTGGAGACACACTGAGTTTCAAACAGGATAGAGGGAGCGGCAGAAAATTGAAGGGAAAAAATGGAGCGATTGAGGGCAGAGGGGGGAGGCAAGAAAAAGGCAAAAAGAACATTTTGTAAACAGGTCTCTATAGTAACCAGTGCATAATTTGCTTGGTGGGAGCGAAAGAGGAAAAGAGAAGCGTTTACCGACTCGGCTTGAACCCACAACTGTAATTACCCTTCAGAGAGAAAGAGAGAGACAGAGACAGCTTGAGAAAGAGAAACTGTGTGAAAAACATAAAGGATACAGCTCAACGTGAATGCCTGCGAGTGACGTGTGTGCATGTGTTGTGTTGGCAGGGCAGGTTTTTGGCTAGTTTTTCGCTCTTGCTTTCATTTACATGAACAAAAGCTCACGCGCTCTCACCTACACACATAAACACAGCAAAAAGACAACACAAAGCTGAATGGATGCATTCAGTCCCATTGTCTTTAGCTGTTAAATGCCAACAACATGCACCATGTTAGGCCAAGTATAAAGCCGACTATAAATCCATCAATCCCAGGTCTCATTTGTCCTTGCTATCACACTTTCTTCATAGAATTTGAAATGCAACAGGGGGAGTTTAGAGAGTGAAAGGGAACCAGTCTCTCTCTCTCTCTCCCTTCGAGTTTGCATGTGGGCAGCCTAATTAATTGAGCGGTGCCTCTGTGAGTCCGTGTGTGTGTTACACACCGGTTGAGAGGAAAGTTAATTATAGAGGGGAGAGTGGTGTGTACAGTCTGGTTGATTACAGTACGGCGGATAGGAAAATGTGTGTTTGTGTATGTGTGTGAGACTGTCAGTCTGCCCCTGTACAGATAACAGGATTAACTCTCCACTGACAGCTGGAGTACAACAGGGACGGAGAGAGAAACAAGAGAGAAATGAGGGAGGCGAGGAGGACATAAGTGACACTGATAGGGTTGAGGGATTTATGGAGAGAGAGAAAGACCAACTGCTGTCTACTAACCTCGTGCTTTACTTGGACTATATAAAAAGAGCTGTTTATTAGACTTCAAAATGGAAGAGAAAAGTTTGCACGGCTTTTGAGTCAATTCTGCTTAATTGAAGCAAATGTTAGATGATTTCAGAAGTCTCAACTGAAAAGCGTTCTTTGCAAATTGGTCCTTTTAATTCACTGTTTGTGTTGAGTTTTTATTCAGAAAGGATGCGTTAAATTAATAAAAAAGTGCAAGTAAAGATTTACATTGATCTAAAAATCTATCTTAAATAAATGTTAAACTTTTTGTTCATGAAAGAATACTTATCGCATGTTTCATTAAGCAATGCAATTGTTTTCAACTAATGATAATGATAAGAAATATGCTTCTTGGGCACTAAATGAGCATATTAGAATGATTTTACAGATCGTGTGACAATGAAATCATCAGTTTTGTCATTTGAGGGATAAATTACACTATACAATATATATATATATATATATATATATATATATATATATATATATATATATATATATATATATATATATATATATATTACAGTTTTGAATTCTCCAAAATTATGTACCTAATTCTGCATTTTCTTTAAGAAAATTGCATGTTACTGAGAGCTGAGTGCTTAAGTTTCCCTTTACAGACCCAGGATGTTTTCTGTAACATATCTAATAACTATCATTATGAACATCACTCAAAAATTAAACTTCTGTCATGTACTCACTCTCATGTGGCAGAGTGTTCATGTTTGGAGGAACTGTTCCTTTAAACTACCATGACTGGATCATTTAATGCTTAACAGATCATTGAAAATGTTAGACATTAGTTATGAACATTGATTGAACTAACAGGTCTTTATTTTAATTGGTTCTACAGAAGTTGAACATTTTGTAGCACAGACCACACAGGTGTAAAACAAATTTTTAAAGCATGTTACAACATTGTAACAAGCTTTAACAACATTGCACTCCAAATTAGCAAGACAGATCTGTGGGTCTGCGGGCAGACATTTTAATGGAATTGTGTGTATGGACTCAAAACACAGCCGAGACATGGTTTTTGAATCATGTAATAGAGTACTACCATCTACCAAGTAAATTAGAGGTGCACCACTGATTAACCTCACAGTCAAACAAGCACACAACAAACTCTCACTTCACACAAACAAGTGACCTTGCCTCGAACACATGCAAAACTGTATTGCACATGAGCTACAGTCATAAATGTATTTCTTGCACAGACCATGGCATGTCCAACATGTATGTCACACTGTACAGCACTGAATATTTCTTGAACAAAGGATTTTTTTAGAAGTTAAAATTTGAGGCACTGCATTAAAAAGGTTCAAAATTTTACAATTTAATGAAGCCACTTTAGAGAACCAGGAAATCTGTACTGTATTTTTAAATAAATAAATTTACATGCATGTAAATGCAGATATTTTTAGCTACACAATAATTTGGGCGTTTATTGTGAAATGTTTAAGACTGCAATTAATAGTTTCATCAATTCATTATGTTGTATTCTCCACATTGCCTTCATGGGTGCTACAGCAGGTTTTCGCATCAATGTCTACTTTCTCTTTCAGGGAAACTACTGTTGTGGCACAAGAATATCTTGCTAAGTGAGTTAGTTAAGGCTAACGGGTCTTGTTTACATATCATAAATTCAATTGATTATTTTATATTTGTATGCACAAGAGAACTTCAAAAAATAACCGCAAAATTCGCAAACACGTGTAAGCCCACAATTTTGTTCTTAATGACCATTAATTCTAATGTTAATGATTTTAATGATTTGAGTATTCTAAAAGAGTGACCTCATGCCCAAGGTTAATAATTTGCAAAACACACCCAAACCATCTCCATATAAGGGCTTTTCACACAACTTCTCCTTTACAGCCTTTCATCACAGCAGTGAACATATGACACAAAAAAGCATTTTCTTTAGTGTTTTTCAGTGCAGGTCTATCTGAATGCAACTCACTTTCTTTTCACAATAGTAGGCAAACATTAAAATCTGCAATAACCAAGTAATTTTTTAATGGTTTTTTAACCAGCAATCATGTACCTTTGACTGTCTGTCAACTTGTGCTCTTGTTCAGCTTACTAAAACTACATAAAACAGGAGCAGGGTGAGGTGGGGACGCAAGTTTTGGGACAACACCTGATTGCAGGAGCAAGAAACACACTTCAGAGCGGCTCCTGGAGGAGCACAAGGTGACTGTTCCCCGTTTAGCCCCGATTCTTAATTACCGCAGCACTGCTGAGACTCCCACACAGTAGCCCAGACCTGGCCCACATGGGCCACTGGCACCCAGAACTTCATTTATATAAATCAGAGCTCTGCTGCGCTGCATATATGACCTCCACAAGGGCTCTCAGCTGCGCTCCACTGCCACAAAAACCTGGATGCATCCAGTTAATTCCAAAACAGGACAAAACTGAGGTCAGGAAATGACACAAGAGTCAGATACGAAAGCCCAGGCGTGGATACCTCTATCCCGTGGATGTGCTGCCTATTATCATGCAGCTTTATTAATTAGATAATAACCAAAGAGGCCAATTCAGGCCTCGGTGGGTGAGACCTTTTGTGTAACTATCCCACGATTGTGAGAGCGAGGGAACGGTAAATCCTCCAGAGGGACAAATCACACAGGGGAAGACTCCACCGCACAATCATGTGATATTAATGAGAAGAGGACAGGGGAATTAATAGGTTGTGCCATAGCGAGGGGAAGACTTGGAAGAATTAGCAACCGAATATACCCACTCCCGTGCTTCCCAACGTCATTGGCGAACACTCTCCACCTGCAGCTAAGAGTGATGGGCCTGCTGCACTGCTGGTCTAACCTGCCTCGCATTACTCACATCTTGGGCCGGATAATTTAACGCAAGCAGATAATAACAAGGGACCACCGACTGCTGCCGCACATGGTGGCCACAGTGATTACTGCCTGAACACACACTCTCCCGGGATATCTGTTGTCAGCAAGGTGAATTAATTCTGCCTCTTCCTTACCTATCATCACATTCACACATACACATACAAACACAAAACGTGTCGACTTCCACAGAGACGAGCAGGACCTGAGCCAAAGTCTCCAGAAGCTGTCGAGCACTACAAACAACTTCAAAGATACTTCTTCATGCACTACTAAAGTATGGAATAACGTCACTTCATCCTGACTTCTTGGGATTCTGAAAGAGAGAGCAAAAGGGATCAATTAAAAGAAGAAACATATACAAAGTATGTGAAAACAACACATTGAGAAGGACAAGAAAAGTCATTTAGGGCTAATGCTGCTGCATGCTAAACACGCATAATACATTACCAATGGTGAAGGAAAACAGCTCTTTTCATTAATAACCAGTTTCGGAGGAGAATTGGGGTGTGTATGAACTGTGGAGGTTTCTCTGCCAAACAAATGTCCTTTATGTTCAGTGGGTTTGTAAATGGATCTGTTTAAATGTTGTTACAGAGCTAGTTATTCTGGTTAATCAAATGGCCAATAATTTGCTGACAATAGCTTAACAAAAACACGATCATCATGACAGAGCATGATATAATTATATATTATTAAAGCAATATAATAACATGACATTCATATATACATAGCCAAAACATACACTACCGATCATACATTTGGAGTCAGTAATGTTTATAAAAAGTGTCCCATGCTCGCCAAGCCTCGCCAATTCTATATCACTTAGTTTTTCTATAGAATACGAAAGGAAATGTTAGGCAGAATGATGTCTCAGTCGCCATTCACTTTCATTCCATAAATTCTGGTTATAAATTCACAAAAAAAAAAAAAAATTATCATCAACAGTGTAACATTTGTTAAATCTAAACAAAATTACTGCAAGAGCCAAAAGTTCACAGGGGAAAAAAAAACTTTAAAGATTTTTGTGCCACATTCAGTGGAAGTGGAGCTGCCAGGGCTCTGAGCAGCACACCTTCAAAAACTATGGAATGCTGGCCCCACCCCCTATATCATTGATTGGTTCAAAGTTTTAAGGACACGCCCTCGTGTCCTCCGTCCTGCCCAGAAACGCCGTCCAGTCACTCCTAATCACTGTCAACTAAACGGCCGTGATTGAGAGCGTCCTTCGAATACAAACAATTGCGTCCTTATCCTTTCATAAGTTTGGAGTTGTTGTCAAACTTGGAATTTATAAACCAACACTGGATTTACATTTGAAGAAAAATAAGTTATATTTATGTCAGCGTAAAGTGGAATACTAAGGAAATACTCAACGTCACAAGGATTCGCAAGAAAATATCTTTATGAACTTCTCAGCATGTGTTTTGTACTTTTATAAACTTAAGCATGCAACCTCCTGTTGCATTTAGTAAGCAGAACATGCCTCTTTTGCTTATTGAAAGCATTGAATGTTGCTAAAACCCGGGATTTGTGTTTCTCCTCACGGCTAATAAAGTTCTGCAGCTGGTTTTGACTGGGAACTGAGTCTCATCTCAGTTTAAACTCGTTTCATCAGCGACTCACAAGACCTGGTCGACATCTGTCATGAATGTGCCAAGGTGCTCTGAAGTTTTCGCTATGATAAGACTTCTGGCGCTGTTTATACACGTTATGTCAACCACAGCAAAGAGACACGTTGTATACTGGAACTCTACAAATACACGGTAAGATCACAATTACTTTTAATTCAAGCTCATCGTGTTGACTGTTTCCAATTACCCTTATTACGCAGGATTGCGGCTGCGTTCACTTTGCGTAATTCAGTGCGCGGCGCTCTTCGGGATCTCAGTCCAGTGAATGTGAAGTGACTAAGCTCAAAAACGCTCCCAGATTTGTGTTGCTTCATGTCTCCAGCCCTACACCTATTAAAGGGTTTAAGTGTGGTAACGTGTCCTCCCATGCCTCACTGTTTCCACCAGTCGAACTTTGATCTGTTTATCCTTAAGGTACACTCAGTCATTTTTGATCATTAAAGTTTTAGGGCTAAAGAAAAAAAAAAAAACACCAGTGTTTTCATAAGTATAATGCAAACAACAGTACGTTTAATCTCTATAGATTTACATGGACTCTTTTCTATCCCATAAGACCATAGGAGAGGAATGTCATATTTAACAGGTAGCTTTGAGGTTGTAGGTCAGGTGTAGTAAGTCCAGTTTGTATTCATACTTCATGCACTTAACATACTTTTAGTTTTAATATTGGCAAAAACAGTGTGTGATTTTCAGTGTTGTTATTGTCAACTAAAATTTATAAAAAATTGTTTTCAGCAATTAAAATAACGCTAAAATAAAATACAAATATTAGATAAAAATAAGTTTATTTGAAATTACTAAAACAAAATTATTATATAAAAGCTAAATAAAAATGAAAAAAAAAAAAAACATTTGACTACTAAAACTTCAAATAAAATGACAACTGAAAATATAAAAATATAAGCTAGTTAAAAATATTAATACATACTAAAATAGTATATAAATAATAATTAACACTGCTGTTTTTAGATGCTGAAAATTGGATCTAGAGTCTAAGAATGTCCATTATGTGAATGTTTGCAGTATGAGATTGAGGAAAACAAAGAAGAGGATCGAAACAAAAGATAAACAAACCGCTTTGGTGTGAAGCGGCTGCGGTTCATAATTATCTTGTGTATCTGTGTTCCAAATTCATTAATTGGGATCAGGGGTCAGAGCGTTTGTTTCTGTTAAATGGGAGAATCAACTATATGCTGTAAAATCCAATGGCCTTCCGCTCTTTACAGTCTGCTGAACAATTTCTCTAGGTTTGGTCAATTAGTGCTGAATGTAGCACCACTTAAATTAATCAATGTTAATGATGTGTGCATATCAGCTCTATTCCTGTAGTGCCACAGATCTGGCCTCTGTCTTTCTCTCTAATGGTTTAATTGGTGTCATTTGTAGACTGGTGGCACGCTCACCTGCCAGACCAGGTGTTAGCTCGTTCTGGATTGGCTGTTCAGTTTAGGACAGCCTGAAGGGCCAGCTGTGCTCCGCCCCTCTCGGAACGCCTGGGACACAGGAAGCCAGCAACAGCTAGCAACAGGCCTCATGTAGTGACATACAAACTGTTAAAACACTTGAAACTAGTTCTTTTGTCACAGCTCATTAATTTCTCATCAGAGAAAAATGGCTTTTTAAAGTTTTACAGATTTGTTGTTTGGCTTTCAGTTTATTATTCATATGAACGAGATGAAAGATTAATTTCCTCTTAGCTTGTGGGCTAACATACTTTTTGCATGCTAGCACGTACACAAATCTACACGTGCATTCAGCACAGTCATGTTTAGTCTTGTTATGCAGTGATGTGGTATATTAACAGAAGGCATCTGCAGACAAAACGTCAACTCCTTTGCTTCACGCTTCTCCTGTGCTGCAAACAATGAAAACATTGCACAGACATTGATTTGCTGTTTACACCAAATTGTGCAATACAACCAGATTAATGAGGCTCAGTTTTTGGAGGTATGAGTGCTGCAAGGTAGTCATGTTCAGCTTGCAGTGTTTCATCACATCAATACTTTAGGAAAAAAAGTTGGAGGAAGACTTAGGTTTCTGTTTAACTCTGTGTTTTGTGTGTGTGTGTGTGTGTGTGTATGTATATATATATATATATATATATATATATATATATATATATTTCTCCTTAATCTCCACTCCTGCCTTTCAGTTGTAACTGAGCTGTGAACTGCTGTGAGAAACTTGTTGCTTTTGGTTTATCAGCTGACGTTTTAGATGGCCTGCCAGGTGGATAAAGCTTATAAAGTGTGCTTGGCTCTTATCTGTCACGCTCTCTCAGCTCACCCCTTTATTTCCTCATGTTTTCTTACAAACTTAACCAAAAAGTTTGAAACCTGATGCAATGGATGAGTATGAACATAGAAAGGAGCTTTTACTCACACACATAGTCAGAGCTTCTTTTTTTTTTTTTTTTTTTTTTTTTTGTTCACATAAAAATGAAACTTTTTGTCCTTTTCTCTTTCCAAACCTGTATGGCCTGCCTTCTGTGGAACACAAAAAGAGATTCTGAAGACAGTGCTAAAAAATTACTAAAATTGAAATCGAAACCAAAATGAAAATGAAAACTGAAAGTATAAAAATAATAGCTACTTCAAAATACTCTACCATTAATTGTTGTGACCGAATTGAGTCCGAGTTGAGCTCAAGGATCATGTACAAATCATTCACACTGGGTTTGGGAACTGGATCAGAAAATTCATTGAAAAGATCAAGATTTGTTCATAAATTATGACGACAAGAGCTTCCTTTTTTGGTGAACTAGTGTTTTTAGGCACAAGTTTGTTTTAAGTACGTCAGTGATATTAAACATCTACATTTTCCAAATTCATCATTGTATATCTGTATTGTACATCTCTCGTGTGAGTCACTTACTCAACAAGTTTGAACACATTTTCTCTTCGACTCTTGAAATTCCAAATGCCTCTTTCTCAACAACTCTCTTTTACCTCTCACAGCTACGTGTTTTTAAACAGGATGCAAAAAACTGTATTTTTTTAAATTGCTTATTTTGAAATAAACCATCAATTAATACCCAAGGAACTTTGAATAATTTAAATTGTGTTTGTGCGTAATAGTGTATTGTGTGTTCACACGAGTGTTAATTCATGCATACAAGCACATCAACCCCCCATTCACACTCTCCAAATACAGTGTAGTATGTTTTCTCGTAGTTTCAACAGCGAGAGGCGGGATCGAACCTCTCAGGTAGCACAGGGGCGGACGCACCCAAGCGCATGCAAATTTAAATTAAGGCTTGAAGATCAACTATAATTTTGCTCAATCAGGGCTGCCGTGATTGGACCCCTAAGCACGTCTCGTGCTTGGCGAGGACTTCCACAATTTTCGGATAATCTCACTACTACTTCTATAAATCATTAGCTACGAGAACCTGTGAACCGTAATCAACAAACCTACTCAGAAATAATCACACTCAGGCTCGCATTCAGTGAACTCCCTGCTGCTTTCGCTCTCTCGCTGGTTATTATGTGGTTGACTATAGCTTAATGCATCCTAGTGGGTTGTATAATTATCCATATGAATGGAACTATATTTACTTCATGCTTGTTTTTGTCTGTCCTGCCCAGTGTCTGCCCGTAACATTCAGCAATCTGCAGCACAGTGTCATGAATGGCCATTTCCCGATAATGTAGATGAACTAAGAACTAGTTTGATTGCATAAATCAAAACAAAATGTTGCGAAAACAGGAAATATTCCTCAACGTTGGACTCTGTAACCTGAACTATGTCATTACATTTTTCCTGCTGTGTAACTATGAAATATGTTCCGAGAAACATACCCTAGTAAAGCTAGATAAAGTCTCTGCTTTTTATTCCCATTTAAAAAAATAAAATTTCATGGCATATTTTCCTTTCTTTGTATTGCTATATTTTCCTTGGCTTACATACTTGATTGAAAACTTACTTTTGAAATTGCTCAATTTGTAACTGTGCATCTTTCTGGAGATGTTCCTATTTCCTCCGTGGTTTCCTATCAGTCTGTAAAGGCCACCCGGCCCAGTGGGCATGAAGAGATTTTGGAGGTTCATAGAGGGACTTTACAGACAAGATTTGGCTTGTTCCCGATTCGCTGAGGTCCAATCTGCTACTTTGAAGGAGTCCCAGCCGATATACGTTTATGGACTAAGCATGAAACGGATATAATCTTATAAAATGGGTCTTGAGCAGTGGAATTTGGCCAGACATGGTAGGGATGACCTTTCAATCTACCTTGGAGAAAGTTTTGTCAGCTGTTTAATATTATAATTTAGTGATCATATGAGCTTCAGATTTCTCTGTGGGATTGCGCAGGGCTGGCTTCGCAGCCATCCTTCTGAATAAGGCGAAGAGAGAGTTTCCATATTTTCTCCCTTGCCTGGATATTTGGCTAATACCCACCGTACAGATGTTATCAGCAAGTACTCTCTATTATCTCACACCTCCACATTGGCCTATAGTGCTTCTCTCCGCATGACCACATCAATATCACTCACCAGTTCGCTATCCTTTGCATGGCTGGTTTTGCATGTGCTATTGCGTTATTAGAGGCCGGGTATGTTGCCAGTCTGTATGCCAGCCGGTGGCCTGAATGTGTCTTTTGGAAGATAAAATGAAGTTTTAAGTGTAATGTGTAAATTCATTTTCTTGGTGTCTATAGAAATAGATTATTTACTAAAGAAATTTTGGAGGCACAGAGTGTCTTTAGCCAGCTAACAAGCAAATTGTGTACCAGTGCCAAGACAAAACAAGCCATTGTCCCCAAAAATGAAATGTTCTGGAGTTACTGTAATGTACATTTTTAGTTGCCAAATTAGAGACATGCTTGATATAGCATTGTTGATGATTGTTCAGAAACTTTAAGTGCTGTTTACTTAAGCCTCTAACAATAGTCACTGTTCAGAGATATTGTAATATAAAGACTAGACTAGTTAACTATAGTGCTTTTAGAGTTGTATTTAGTGTTCTTTTCCCCCAGTTTTTTTTTCTGGCAATCTACGAGAAGTTGTAGCATTACCGGGAAATAACCAGTAAAGTGTGAATGCAGAACAAGATTACCATTATGAGCATGTACTTGTTCAGAATGCACTGACGTAAGACATCTACCTTTGGCTTTATCATAACATTTGACGCAGATGATGCATTTACTCTGAACTGTTTATGGGAGTCAAAGAAATATCTAATGTGAAAGGGGCTAATGTCACTCCAGTGATCCTTATTGTATTTGCCTCATAAGTAAATAATATATTTTGTTCTAACATGCTAACCTTACAGTTTTATACCCGATTTGCTTCTACTTGCTGGACCTTACTGTGCTAAAACACACACACACACACACACACACACCTTGCAGTTCAGTTGTAAATTCAGCTCTGAGTGAGTCTTATTCAAATTGCTTACAGTTTCAGCAGCATACTGGATCATAGGAGGCATTTCACAAATCACTGAAGCTCACAAGATGATATGAGTCATTTAGTTTCTAAATCGTCACATTTATTTTTTGTTGCATTTGTGACCATTTGCCATCTGGAGCCTTGATAAAAGCAAATTTCCTTGCATTTATAAGCCTAAGATATATTTTATTATTAACAGTAAGCAGCTAATTCACCACGTTAATGCTATTGCAGCATAAAAACACTGCATGTGGTAATTGGACTGCATATTTTCAGGTTTTTTTATTCCTGTTGTTGGGGAGTTGTTCGCACCGGTTAGTGTTTGATGAGGAATGCAGGAGTGGATATGGCCATGGTTGAGGATTCATAACTAAAAACAGTTTTCTTCTTTTTCACTGGACTTAACCTCATGGTGCCCTCTTGAAAATACCTCCAACTCCGTACCTGCGCCAACACTTCAACGGGCAAACCAAATTACTGCGTGACATGGGGGTTTTACTCTGTTTGTACAATCATATTAGCCTGGCTGGGAGATATTGCATTTCTAGCACTGCCTGTTGTGAGGCATCAAATGCGGACCGGAAATCTTATTGTTTTGGATTTCGATATTACACATGCAAAATTGTTTAAAGGAAAAGCTGCTTTTTCAGGAAACACACACACACACACACATTCAAACATGCAAACACATGCACAACTCTCTTTCCTCTGTGGGATGCATAGGATGTTCTGTCTCTTTGAGACTTTGATCTTGTGTGGTGTCCTCCTTTTTCTGCTAATGGACATGTATTATCTGAGAGACAGCGAGAGAAGTGCCTTAGCCTGATATACTGTTTAAGCTAGACCCTATATAGATCTGTGCCAGCTTGTGATGTCTGTGAATTCAGACACTATTTATCTTTTTCCTCTCCTCCCTTGCCATAGCATCAGTTACTCTTTCCCATTTTCTAATGTGTTGTTCTAGTTGTGTTTGCACAAGCATAATTAAATTATACACTACTATTCAAAAGTTTGAGGTCAGTAATATAATTTTCAATAAATTAATACTTTTATTTAGCAAGAATGCATTAAATGATAATTAGTGACAGTAAATATTTTTTTTTACATTGTTACAGTGATTTATATTCAAAATAAATGCTATTTTTGAAATAATTTATGTGTGTGTGTGCGTGTCTGTGTGCACAGGTGCTGGTCATATAATTAGAATAAAAAATCATCAAAAAGTTGATTTATTTCACTAATTCCATTCAAAAAGTGAAACTTGTATATTATATTTATTCATTACACACAGACTGATATATTTCAAATGTTTATTTCTTTTAATTTTGATGGTTATAACTGACAACTAAGGGAAATAAAAAATTCAGTATCTCAGAAAATTAGAATTTAACTTAAGATCAATACAAAGAAAGGATTTTTAGAAATCTTAGCCAACTGAAAAGTATGAACATGATTTTCTATGGGGTTAAGGTTAGGTGAGTTTGCTGGCCAGTTAAGAACAGGGATACCATAGTCCTTAAACCAGGTACTGGTAACTTTGGCACTGTGTGGAGGTGCCAAGTCCTGTTGGCAAATGAAATCTGCATCTCCATAAAGTTGTACAGGAGCAGGAAGCATGAAGTGCTCTAAAACTTCCTGGTATATGGCTGCGCTGACCTTGGACCTTAGAAAACACCATCGACCAACACCAGCAGATTACATGGCACCCCAAACCATCACTGACTGTGGAAACTTTACACTGGACCTCAAGCGACGTGGATTGTGTGCCTCTCCTCTCTTCCTCCAGATTTTGGGACCCTGATTTCCAAAGGAAATGCAAAATTTACTCTCGTCAGAGAACATAACATTGGACCTGTCAGCAGCAGTCCAGTCCTTTTTGTCTTTAGCCCAGACGAGACGCTTCTGACGCTGTCTGCTGTTCAAGAGTGGCTTGACACAAGGAATGTGACAGCTGAAACACATGTCTTGCATACGTCTGTGCGTAGTGGTTCTTGAAGCACTGACTCCAGCTGCAGTCCACTCTTTGTGAATCTCCCCCAAATTTTTGAATGGGTTTTGTTTCACAATCCTCTCAAGGGTAAGGTTATCCCTATTGCTTGTATACATTTTTTACCACATCTTTTTCTTCCCTTCGCCTCTCTATTAATGTGCTTGGACACAGAACTCTGTGAACAGCCAGCCTCTTTTGCAATGACATTTTGTGTCTCGCCTCCTTGAGCAATGTGTCAATGGTCGTCATTTGGACAACTGTCAAGTCAGCAGTCACCAGCAGCAGACACCAGTTGTCTTCAATATTGAACCTTTTCACAATATTCTAATTTTCTGAGATACTGAATTTGGGATTTCCCTTAGTTGTCGGTTATAATCATCAAAATTAAAAGAAATAAACATTTGAAATATATCAGTAGGTGTGTAATTAATAAATATAATGTACAAATTTCACTTTTTGAATGGAATTAGTGAAATCAACTTTCACGGTATCACAGTTTCCACCCTGAATAAGTTTTTTTTCCACTAAATCAACATGAAAATGATTTGATTGAAGACACTGAATTCTGGAGTAATGGCTGCTAAAAATTCTGTCTATATTGTATATTCTTCTTTATATTTAATAGTCTATATTTTTTTACTCTATTCTAGTAAAATCATGTACATTTATATAAGTTTTTGTGCTCTGATACGAGTGAATAAATAAAACATACTGTTTAAAGGGAGGATTTATTGCAATTTTCCTTCTGTTGAGTCATTTCCATTATTATAATAAATAAAATACAAGTATTATTGTCTGAAAGAATTATTTGTTATTTTCATTGTGAAAATTAAAGGGCCAATAATCATTCCCAAGTTCACCAATTTGTGTGAAGTAGCCTATGATATAGAAAAAGTCAATCATATACCAACCAATGGTCCAGCATTTAGAGATATCTTTTTACTTAGTTACTCATTACCAAAAAGCAAAGCATATCACTATTTCATTAGCTGTTATTGTTCTGTAACAGTATATGTTCTAGCACAGCGTAGGCTGTAAAAGCAGATGAGGAATAGGGCTGTATATTGTTGTAATTAATTTGTGAATAAACCTAGTGTGCCTCTAGCTGTAATGTTAATTTAGGTGTTTTTTGGCTTTGCATGAATATAGTTTATAAAGAGCTGTAAGTCTGTCTGTCAACACATTACCATTTGTGGTTGACTGAAGGGCAGTACGTGTGTGTGTGTGTGTGTGTGTGTGTATAATGGGAGTGTGTTGATTTGTGGTTCAGACTCTTATTTTTCTGTCAAACCAATTCTTATCAACATTGTTGATTTTCTCCATGCTTTATCTTGCAATTTGAAAAGTAGCCATTTGCTTATCTGGTTCCTGCATCACCCCTTTAAAGTCAACATGAAATCAAAATTGACCCTACTTTCTTAATCAATGCATGTACTTGGCCTTGTAAATGATTAATCTGTGCATGTTGTCTTCATAATCACCATCATCAAACTTATTCTTCTCTGAAATTAGGCTACTTTCCTTCTTGCTGATGTAACTAAGTTTGCCAGCTAGGATTTACGTTTTTACCAACAAAGTTCAATGATTTTCCAGAATATTTCCAACGAACACTTGCACAGCATCACAAAGTTGTGTTGTTGGAACTACTGGTCTAAACTTTGTGGTTAGAAGGATATTTACTTATCTTAACAATACTAAGGATAACAATACTTATTGTTAATATGACAAATTGACTCGAATAAATCCTGCACTTGAGCAAAATAAGCAAGCTAACATATAGTACAATCTATGTCTTTTATAACATTCATTCAAAATTTCATTCTACGTTTTTGAAGAGAGGTCTTCTCGGGTCCTAAAATCTGTTTAGGACCCAAATTGACCCAAATCACTTCAAATCCTGCTGACTGATTTGGCCACTGCTCCATTACTTTCATTTATTTATTATTACTTTATATTAATGCCTGGCTGATGGATAAAATTATTTCTGAATTGGCTTTCAGTTATGAGGAGTGGATTACAAAAATAAACGTGATACCTTGATAAAAATGTAATCGATAGTCTAATAAATGATGGATTTGCTAGTGTTATCTGCAACACTACCTCATCTCTGGCAAAGGGCATCTGCACATATAAAAGAAAAGACCTGCAGGAATATTAGGGTTGGCACGGTTCAACTTTTTCACGGTTCGGTTTGTTTCACGGTTTTAGAGTCACGGTTTCGGTACAGTTCAGTATGTGCTACGTTTATGGAAAAACTATACTTTCTAATAAAATGAAAAAAGGAGAAGATTATTCCATCCAACTACAAGCAACAGCACAAATAAATACAACAGAGTAAAGATAAAAACAATAAACAGTGATTTGCAGAATTTTTTTTAATTTTTTTTTAGGTAGGTCTAGCATAAGATGCACTTAACACAAAAGCAGATTTTAATTATATTACCTGAGACCCAAGGCCACTAAAACTGAACCTGAGCGTTGTCTGAGGCACTCGTCGATAATCTGACATTAATTTGATCTCAAATTGACAATTCATCATTTCTCATTTTCTAGTCCACACACTGTCAGAGCAGAACATCCTGATAGTCCACTCTTCCCTGCATCATTTCTGTCTTCCTTCCCTCTCTCTGCGGAGAAGGAAAAATACATTTTGCCCATTCTGAATGAGCAGGAAAAAAGGCAAGCACATTATGTAGGATGGCAGGAAGAGAATCAACAGTCTTTGGCGCCTGAATCGGTAGGGGAGCCCCTCTGGGGGAAGAAGGGGTGAGGTGAGAGGAGGAGAGGGAGAGAGAGACGGGGAGGAAGAGATGTCAGGAGGTATTACTATCACTGTCACTGTGCAGTCGTGGAGAGAAACACCCTCGTCATGCTTACTTACCCTAAAGGGAGAACATTTGGGGAATAGTGTGCCATAAAATGACCATATTGTGAGTTTTGTCTGTTAGTTTGTATGATTTGTGTGTGAATTTCTAATAATTTTTTCCTCACCCAATTTTAATTTTTTTCAGTAAGTGTAAATGTGAGTGGGATTGGTTTGTTGTTGGTTCATTATTGTAGTGATTGGTAGATGCAGTATATATTAATTAAAATCAAATCAATCAATGAAAAATTCTGACATGATTATGACATATTCAAAGTTATTCGTGAAATTAATTTCCTATATCAGTATTTGATGATAAAAGCATTAAAAGCATTAAATAAAAAAACTGGCTTTATTTAGAAATCATTTTTTTGATTTTATATTATAAACATAGAACTGGATATTTGTGTGTGCACATTTTTTTTTTTAATTAAGTTTCAGGTTTTTATGCAAATTTGCATCATATACGCATGAGCATTTGTGCATTCGAATGCATGTATTGTTTGAATGTACATATTCTGTGGGTGGGTGACTAGTCATTTGTTATTGTAAATGGGGTGTGTGTGTGTGTGTGGGGAGTCCATTATAAGTGGTGTTGGAGTTTAGCAGATACGTGTAGAAGAGTCTAGAGCGGAATGCATGGAATGCTGGGTATCGTGCTGGTTTGCTCATTGTGGCAAGGCCATGTGTGCACGGGACGGGATACAGCTTGTGTGCACGTGCAGGTCTGGGTGTGTGCTTCTGATAGATGTGTTTTGATAACCGTTTCAGTTCTTCAAACCGGCAGCTCATGATTCTCTGGTTATTAAACCGATTTGTCCTCTCTGTGTGGAAGCAGAACGCAATCAAAACAACCAGTGCTGATGATGACTGGGTCCTATTCATCAAGCAGGTCTTGTGGTTAGTGTCTGGAACACACTGAACAGATTTCCTGCAGAGCTCTCTGTACCGTTTCTCATATGGTGGGCAGCTTTGCCATCATTATTGCACTGTCTGTGGGATCAAATGCATTTTTTTCCCCTGAAATTTTATTCATAGACATCAGTTTGAGACTAGTCTAAGATGATATATTATACTACTAGTAGGGGTTTGGGGGATTACCCCATGATTTACTTACCCTCAAGCCATCCTAGGTGTATGTGACTTTCTTCTTTCAGACGAATACAATCAGAGTTATAATAAAAATGTCCTGGCTCTTCCAAGCTTCATAATGGCAGTTAAAGGGTAGTCGAGATTTTGAAGCCCAAAAAAGTGCATGCATCCATACATCAAAAAAAGTACTCCACACGGCTCCGTGGGGTTAATAAAGGATTCCTGAAGTGAAGTGATGCATCTGTGTCCATATTTAAAACTTCATAAGTCATAATCTCTAGCTTCTACTAATTGTCATACTCGCGTTCACTAGAGAGTGGCGTTCCAGTGTATGAGGTAGGACTGGGGTTGTTAAACGTTCCATATAATACAGAATCATGCCGAATTTAAGGCATCAAAGAAGCGTTCTGTATGAAAGCTATACGGGAGGCAGTCTGTCCCGTATTCACTGGCATACATGTATATGTAATGAACGTGATTATTGATCATGAGTAGCATCCAACAAGGCAAGAACACATGCAGTTTACCTGTGGGAAGAAGTCTTTCACCATTGTAAATTCATTTTTCAAAAAAAAAAAAAAAATACCTTTTTATTTTTTTATTTTTTTACTTCTAGCCTATTAAACTTGGACCTCATTATTGAAGCATAAATTCAAGCAGCCCACACTCTCTAAGTTCTAGGGGTGCTCCGATCACGATCGGCTGATCGTTAATGCGCATCTCGTCAGTAAAGCCGGTTTTCTAATCAGCGGTTAATTCCATCAGGTGCGTGATTTCACATAGAGCAGCTGTTACTACACAGAGCCGTTGTTAATTGAGAGAATGCGCAAATCACCTTAATTTTCAGCGTTTATTGGCGCATCTTCTCAGTTAACAACGGCTCTGTGTAGTAACAGCTGCTCTATGTGAAATCACGCACCTGATGGAATTAACTGCTGATTAGAAAACCGGCTTTACTGACGAAATGCGCATTAACGATCAGCCGATCGTGATCGGAGCACCCCTACTAAGTTCTCTTTAAAGGGGTCCTTGATTATGATTTCACTTTTTTAAACTTTAGTTTGTGTTTAAGCGTTGCTGTTTGAACATAAACCACATCTGCAAAAGGAAATATTTCATTTTACAGAATTCTCTTTTTAAGGTCTACAACACACAGCTGGTAGGGACTACAACAAGCTTCTTCCTGGGTTGGTGACATCACAAACCCTTAAATTCCCACGGGAACATGAAACAAAGAGGGTGAGGCCATGTTGGGCTGCTTTAGAGAAGAAAAAGAGTTGTTGTAGTAGATTGTCACTGTTATAAATTTAACAATTACTCTACAAAAATGCTACAACAGAGTAATGTATTCTGCTGTACTAAAGCTTTAGTAAGGGTAAAACAGTATATCCAAAGCTAACATAAACAGCAGTAGCATTTACAAAGAACAGCATATCTATAAAGTATGAGATAGCAAAAAAAACAGGCATTCTGAAACGTCCTGGAGGAGCCGTGCTTCTGCTCGATCCTCTTCACTAATATTCTCTGATTCGGGCTTAAATTGATAAGGCAATATTGACACCATTGCTTACAATACACCGGAGCACATGCACCTACCCATAATGCTAAGGGGCATGATGTTTCCAGACAATGTGCACTAGAAGGTTAGCGAATCACAACATGTCCTGGGCCAGCTAATCAATCTGAACCAATTGTGTATTTCTGTGGGAGGGGCTTCATAGAACCAGGAAGTCAATAGTCCGTATTTAGGAGAATGGAAACAGCTGTGTAATCTAAAGGTAAAAAATGTGAGAAATTATGCTTTTTTTTTTATGAAGCATGTGTACCCCGTTAAACCAATCAAATCTTAGAAAATAACTGATTTACCACCACATTTAGATATTTTTCTTAGACAAATGCATTTGTTCGCTTTATTATCCCCCTGGAGCTGTGTGGAGCACTTTTTGCTTCAAAATCTTGACCACCATTCACTTTTGAAAGAAGAAAGTCATAAACATCTAGAATGGCTTGAAGGTGTGTAAATCATGGGGTAGTTTTCATTTTTGGGTGAAGTATCCCTTTAGTATGAACTGATCAAATGAGAAACTGAAAAAAAGAAGAAGCCCACACAAGTAACAGATTGAAAAAAAAATATACTAGTTCTACTTTCTCTCGTCCTTTTAATCAATTTTAGTAATTAATCTTCAAGGTTACCATCTGCAGCTTCTTTATCATTGTTAGAAACTTAGTGATGAATAATTCTGCAGATGCTTGTGGGGCGTAGCAATCATTATATTTACAAATCTCTGTATTCATCTCGCCACATTATTATGAGGAGATCATCCATACTCCTACATCAATGTGTCTACCACTTTTTGAATCCTTTCTGCATCTCTGCTTGTGAGTATGAGGGGGCAGCTGTACTTGTGTTACTTGTATTGAAGATGTCACTCATGATGGGTTTTGTAATGTTATCTGAAAAGACTGCACTGGACTGTCTCATTGTTCTAGTGGTAGCTGCTTGTCAGTAATCCTGAATTAAGTGGATAATTCTCTCTCTGCATGGGGCATGGGGGAAGCCATGGCTACACAATGTGTGTGCTCCTTGAACCCACCCTGGCCCTGCCTCCCTCACGGCTCGGCTGTTGTTCAGTACTGTCTGCGCTGTTCAAAAGTGTTTTGTACATGAAGTGCATCCTCCTGCTTACAGACATCTAATGGTGGCCCTGATGTTTCACTTCAGCCAGCTGCTTTTGACTGAGTTAGATATTTTGTTTTATTGTATTATTTTATACATTTGAAACTTTTTTTTTTTTTGGTATTGATTACAATTTTTATATTAGTTTATTTTTATTATTTATTGTATCTATACAACACATTTAATTGTTTTATATTAGACTTTTTTATATTTATTTAATTTATTCTAGCTATTTTTAATTGTTTTTACTATTCTTTAGTATTTAAGTTACTTCATCATGTTATTTTTTTATTGTAATTACAACATTAGAAGTATACTTTTAATATAAAAAAATTTACTTGATGTATTTTTGTTGTTTATCAATAATTTCATTTTAACTTTGATTGCATTTTATTTTTATCTTGCTTAATTTATGATTTTAGTATTTATTAATTAAATATAAAAATATATATAAAAATTACACACACGTTTAATTTTTAATTAAATTAATTTTAATTAATTGTACTAGTTTTATTCTTATTTATTCTTCATATTTAATATTTTGTATTGTATTTACATACCTCAATTTATTATTTATCTTAGTATTGTAACTTATTTCATTCCTTTTATCTTATATTATCATACTTAAGATTTTTGTTAATTGTTTTCAGTTTCTCTTTTGTGTTACAGAAGACTTATGTGTGGTTTGGGTTCTTGGGTTTTGTGTGGGGCATTTTTTAGCCTTTTGTACTATGTGTGCCTAATGCAGGCCGTGGGTGCAGCTTTTTGTATGGAGCGAGTTCTTCTCTTTGTGCGGCTGGGGCCTTTGTGACCTGAGCATGTTCAGAGGTGCTTGGCTCTACTCCGGCTCTCTGCCTGGCCACTGCACCACAAAGCTCAAGGCTGCCAAGCGCCAGCACTCTTTCATGCCCTTTCAGCTCAGGAAAAACCATTCTGAATTTGAATTTGAAACATTTTGACAGAGAAAGATGGAGAGGAGGAGCTGAGGGAGAGATAGAGAAGGTTACCAGGAGAGAATGGGATGAGAGGGAAGAAGGAGCGAGGTAGTGTAAAAGAGAAAGGGCAGTTTTGTCCCATGAGATTACAATGCAGTGACCGTGAAAGTGCTTAAATAAACAGTGTGTGAGAGAGGAAGAGCCAGAGGAAGAAGGACGGCCATTGGGAGGAAGGGAAGGAAGGGGGGAGAGAGAGAGAGAGAGAGAGAGAGAGAGAGAGAGAGAGAGAGAGAGAGAGAATTGTTGACAAGGAAAGGAAGTGAGTGCAGAGAGTGATGTGATGTGGAGGGTGAAGGGAGGGAAGAAAAGTTGAGGCTTGTTACCTCTCTCATTGTTTCCTAACGAGACATGATGTTATAATGCAACCTAAAAGCTTCTTCATCGGATCTGATTTTTGTCTTTACTAGGTGCGACTGCAACAAACAACAGGACATTTTGTCATTATTTTGTTTGCACTGTGAAATCAGGTAATCAAATGTTCCCCGTTGTCCAAAAATTGTCCGTTTTTTAAATCATTTTAAAACATCCTGCCATACCCGTTTCTCTGTAGCTTATTTCACTAGTTCCATGCAGTGATAATTTGATGTTGCACATTATTATTGTTTTAAGTGGCTATTTGCTTTTAAGAGGTAATTGGTAACTTTGGATCTGAATCAGTTGGAGGGAAAAGTAACACATTTGTATGAACACAGAATGCACAGAATGATTTAAACTGTAGAATAAAATGTAATAAACTGTATTACAGATGAGTAGCAAAGTAGCATTCCTGCTGAATTTCTTTTAGGAAAAAAATTTACTGACCCCAAACTTTTGAATGTGTTGTATACACTGTAAATAAAATATAAGTATACTCAAATGTAAATTAGGGCTGGGTGATATATCTAACGATATGACCATGCACATCTAGTCAGTAAATCTGGTTCCGTGATTAACGCTAAATCGCCATTACTCGTTTTCAAATTGAGCGGCATTTAATAGACAGAGCCGTAGATCACTGACAAGCTACGCAATATCATGTTCATTATCGAAGGCCATTTGATGGCGATTAAGCATTAATCACGGAACCAGATTTACTCACTAGATGCACATGATCATATCGTCAGATATATCACCCAGCCCTAATGTAAAGCAAAGTCAGGGACAAGGAAGTCTTCTTTACAGGTGGATGGCTAAAGAGGAAATGGACCAGGTAATGAAAAGAGCCGGACTATGTAGTGATTAAATAAGGAGGAGAGAGCAAGAGAGGAGGGATGTGTGCGGGAAAGAGAGGCAGAAACAGCCAAGAGTTCCTAGCCTATCAAAACTGTGACCCACTTTCGCAATGATGGATGCCCAAAGCCAGCTCAGATTTATCGTTATTGCTTATTTGCTTAGCAGGCGCCCTTTTCAGTGCAGAGCGGGGTTGAACACTGGAGCATGTAACTCTGGTGGCTGCTCGCCCTAACCCACTTACCATCGACAGCTGGGCCTGCAGATCAGAGAGGGGCACGCGCACCGCAGACCACTACAGCGGCCGCTACGCCAATCCTACAGGCAGACACCTGTCTCCAAACGCACTTTCCATTGTGTGCGCTTTCCTTTTTTTTCATTCCTTTGGTCATATTTCCCGGCCTTTTAATGACCCTCCGAGGAAAGGCACCGTCGGCTGTACGGTAGCTAAAGGAGGAAGTTGTATTTAAAGCGAACGCAAAAGGTTTTTAAAACAGCCAGAACCATCATTAGTCTGAGGTTTGGAGGAAAGGGTGGGGCGGAGAGGGGCTGGCGTAGCGCCCGGCTCCAGATTGGCTGACTCCCAGATCACTGCACCTCTGGCCTTACATACCCCCTGGACACCCACAAGCACCGATTCAGAGATGTTCATGTGACCGTTATAGCCAATACAACACCTAACACGTAGGGCAGTGCAAAAAACATGGATGGAATTGCGGAATCATAAAGTCGTAAAAATGTAATTAACTGTATTACATGTACTGTATCATGGCATTTGGCAATTTGGATGAATAAATCAAAAGTCAAGTGTCAAATTGTAACATGAACTAGTGTATGTGACTATTAAAGAGGAAAGAAGCTGTTTCTTAAATATGAAGTCTGTATGTTCTGCATGTCCCTGTGTGAATGACTTTTGTCTACTACACCCACTCAAGCTCGTGTGACGCTCGTGGTGTCTCACTGTATGAGGACATTTCACAACTGAGCTGCTCTAGTTCACTTCACCTGCATTTCATCATTTCATAAATAAATAATAAATAAATAAATCATATACAAACAAAACATACAAAATAAGTTCCATTTAACCTTAAAAAAAATCTGACGTTATATTGTACAGTGGAATGTACTTCTCAAAGTAATAATAACAGTTATACAGCTTAAACAACTTTTTTTAATCTGAATATCCTGTTTCACTCGTGTTTTAATTTTAACAGTAAACCTCCGTTGTGCAGCATTTTGAAAGAAGTTATGGGGGGAAATAAAACAGGCCATAACTTAACAGTAATTTTTACATTAAATTTGGTCCATACAACTCAAGTTAATAGGGTCCAATGTAGTTTGGTTTTGTACTGCACCGTTATTTTGTTTTGGACCCCATTGACTTCCATCGTATGCGCAATAACAGCTCTACAAAATATAACCTTATGTGTTCCGAAGAAGAAAGAAAGTTATGCAGGTTTGAGGTGCCATGAGAGGTCAGTAAATGATAACAGGTGTATGGATTGTCATTTTTGGGTGAACAATCCCTTTGCACACTTTCCAAAATTGCACTCTCTAATTGTGGCTCTTTTGCGCTCCGTTGGTGTTTTAGTAGTTTATAATGAACAAAATTCTCATTCGTTTTCTTTTTTTTTTTTTTTCGCTCTTGGGGTTTCTTTCACAGCCTGAAGTAGGTACTAAGTTTCTTTCATGGTGTTAAATGGGTGAAAAAAGACTATAAAAGAGCCTTTTAAAATGCTTGGGGGTATTCACTGAAAAGCTATTATTTTATGTAGGTATTAGCTTTATCTGTATTCAGCAAGAAAAGCAGCCAGTGTCCACTTCAATAGCAGAGCATCAGCACAGGTTCGCATAGAGGCTGAGAAGGCCATTTGCTAATCTTCTTCTTTCAGATCCTGACTTATTCACACACACACACACACACACACACACCGCATGCTAAAGTCATCCCCTCCTGTTCTTTGTAGAGCTGTGGGTCCTGCTGACTCTTGGTGAACGGGGCGCTGTGCTAACAGGCAGAAAATAGACCCGGCTCTCTGTTTGAGCTCCGGCCTCAAGAGCCCCGGGCCGCACCGTTGCCCAGTGATAAACGCATTTGAAAACAGGGGGCACACAAAGACTTGGCAAAGTCTCGGTGCCTTGCTAAATGCTAAACACCCCCCTCTTTCATACACATACACACGGTGCATTCCTTTTTAGAAGACTTTACAAACCTATCTCCTGCAGCTTTGCAGAGGAGCAGCCAAGCTCCGCGCTCCAAGCAAGCCTTAGCTTCTCAGAGCACAGAAACAGGTTTTTTGCACACGTTACACCGCTGCATGGTGATTACAGGAGCATGTAGGTCAATCTTTAGCGTCTGTCCGTAATGTATTAGCTTGAATGGATGAACGAACAAGCCTAATGAACGAATTAATGAACTGAATTAAGAGGCAATGGGTCTCGTTTGTGAATCCGGCATACATGGTTATCTGAGTGAAAAGCTTGTATATGAACGTTTTCACAAAGAAATTATGATTAAAATCTTGTAAACATTTCATGACTGAAAAAAATAGATGTACAACAAATAAAAAATTAATAAACCTCCTGATGACCTTAGGATGTATGAAGATGGTCCTGTGAGGGACTCCCTTCCTAAAATGTAAAATATAATTTAAAGCAAAAAGACTAATTTATAAATCTAAGAAAAAAATATAGTGTGTTAACAGAATTAATTAAATAATTGGCTGTGCTAAAGCAAATGATTAAAATATTTTCTAGAAGATTAAAAAATTAGCTTTCACACAACTTTATGCAGTTTTGTTTTTAGTCCTTCCTTGGGATGCAACATAATAAAATTGTTATTGATCTTAGAATAATTTATGTTTATTTGAAACTCCTCTTATGTTAATAAATTTAAAATGCATTGTAATTATTATAATTTTTTTAAATCTCTTATAAAGCTTTTGTTTGTTATTCTTTAAATCAGACTTTCTAATCTGAAGTTTATAAAAGAGCACTGATCTTTTGACAGACACAAACCCACATTTATAAATGCATACATAGCACATTAGGACACATAGGAACATGTAACATATTAATAACCAGAAATATGGCATTTCCAGAATCACTTTTTCACTGACCAAAAGAAATTCCCCTGCGTTAGTTGTTATAAAATGCCATGGACAAACGAATACAGCTTAGCTCAGTCAGAAGCGTTAGTCTTTGTCAAGTTCTCCTCAGCATAACGATAGAAATTAATTTTCTGGGGTGTAGTTACAGCTTTTCCATGCCACAAAAGCCTTGTCCTGAAAAATGTTCAAATCAATATCACGAATTGCTGCACCTGCAGAACAACCTTGTTCTGTCCCCGCAAAGGCAACTGCGGGTTGGTGCTGTTCTTTCAACTGGAACACGGTTCTCTCACACACTACAAATGAATAATACATTCCTAGCATGAACTCACTAGGTTGTTTAGCATGTGTGGAAAGCCATAACCTCACAGGAAACAAACTAAGCCCCTAACCACATGTGGCCCCACACCTGGCGCCTGTGGAGAGATAGAAAGAGCCACGCAAATGCTGGCACCAGAAAGGAAGCTTAAGGTCAGAAGTCCTGTTTGTTTTTGTGTGTGTGCGCGTGTTCCCTTGTTTCCTCCTCTACACTTCGGAATAACATCCATTAACAAAGGCTTTGGATCCTGCTCACTTTTAGGAAAAAACAGGGAGGAAACGAGACCTGAAGGAGGCTGAGACGACCACTTCAAGAATGTCATATAGAGCAGTGAGCAGGAAATGGTTGTAGAGAATGAGATTAAGGGGTAAATAGGGGGGTACCAGATGGCCAAAGTGGGAAACCAAGTAGGTGTTTGTCTGAAGAGCCTTAATAGTCAGGTTATACACAACATGGCTGAATGAACAGACACACACGGTCTGAAACGGTTGAACACATCAGAGCCGCATGAAGAGCTTAGCGGCTGTTAGGCTAGCGCTGAGGCTAACATGGGGTTTGGGGATGCGCCACATACTGGAGCTTAGGTGGGTTTATCACAGGAGGGGGCAGAGGGGAAGGACATATTTGTGGCAGGGTTGGTTTATTTCGTGAGGCAGTCTGAATGTGTTTTTGGATATGTGACAGTTTTGGAGGCTGTGGATGGCTGCCTTCACAGTCCCTGAAAGTCTTCCTGCTTTTCTCTGCATAACTACTTTGTATTTAGTGTTTAGTACTCCAAAATGAGCATTATGCACCGTGAGTAATTTGGTTTATGAAAATAGTTTGTTTGCAAATACAAATTTGCGGCGCTCAATTTTTGTTGTTGAATCAAATTATGGGAAATATTAAATGATTTATTCACTACTGAGAAGTAGTTGTGCATCACAAAAACTTGCCAGTCAGATTCTCGTTATAATTTTAACAATATGGAAGGCTAGATTTTTTTGTTGTTGTTGTTTTTTAAATACTTAATATTTTTATCCAGCAAGGATATATTCAAGCGGTCAATTGTGACAGAAATATTTAGTAAAATTCCATGAAATAAAAAAAGAAATATATATATATATATATATATATATATATATATATATATATATATATATTAGTTATCAGCAGTACAACTTTTCAACACTGATAATAATAAAAAACATGTTTCTTGAACACCAAATCAGCATTTCTAAAGGATCATGTGACACTAAAGACTGCTGCTTAAAATGCAGTTTTGCCATCACAGAAATAATTTACATTTTAAAATATATTAAAGTAGAAAATTGTTTAATAATATCCCATATAGTATTGAAGTTTTTACTGTACTTTTGATCAAATAAATGCAACTTTGTTAAATATAAGAGACTTATTTAAAAAACATTAAATACAGACGCCAACCTTTGGAATGGTAGCGTATAATATGTGTGAGTGTGCACATATCTGACCCCATAACCCTGTTTATCATGGAAAAGAAGTGATTAATCTTAACATTTCAATTGCTAGGTTCATGAGCGCATCTGTGATTTTGCTGGTCTAGAACCTTGTGGTGCAGTGGTGCTCAACTGGTTTTGCTTCAGGACCAGATTTTTTATTGGACATCATTTGGAACCCACCACAACACCAAAATTGTTCATTATACGGAATTTAATTTCAATGGTATCATGCTTTCGGCAGCCAATAATTCACAAAACTCATTGTGGTTGTCATAAGCCGTGCATTCGTGTAGTCTGGGTCCTATCTGATTTGTTGTGTATTTGCGCTCATACTTTAGGAAAATAAGGGCATATCATGCAGCCTGTCCATTTTGGCTTCCAAAGCATTTTCTTCTCCTTCAAAACAGCATATTTATTTTGATACTTTCACTTTACATTATTATATCGCATATTATATTGGCATCATTGGCATTTAGCATTATTTTTCTCCCTGCTCATGTTTGTGACCGACCGTCAGAACAGACCTGCGAGATGAGAACCCCTGGTGTCTGTGTTAACCCTACAGTGATGAAATGCTCCACAGTGGCGTGATTTTTGAGTTCTTCCCTGTTTCACTGGTTTTGAAGTCCTCTTTCAAACAGGCTCTAACAGGGCTGCATCTGCAGCGTGGCTGTCAAACCCCAGAGACTATCCTGACCTGATGAGAGCCGGGGAGAGAAAGAGAGCGAGAGATTGGCGGAGAGAAGGCGAAAAAGAGAACATGCAAGGTTGAGGGTTAATGGTGAATATGAGGACGACTTTGATACAGGTCATATGCACATCGCATGAAATATTCCTGAGTTAAAATGGGGGATGCAGTCGGAGGAAGATGGTGTGACTGGATGAAAGCCTGCCATCTATATTGACCAGAAAAAAACGTATGGCTGGGCAATACAGCTAAAAAATCTCAATATTTTTGCATTTTTAATCTATTTGGTCTCAGGTCTAAAGATGTTCTGCTACACTAGTTCTTTTTATGCTATTTTCTGTTGGTTTAGGGGATTTTTTCTCTAACCTGCCCCCATCATTATCAACAGTACAGTAGTATGCATGGGATATTAATGTCTTTGCAGTGCGTGCAGTCAGACGCTTTTTAAAACGCTGGACTTTTCATTCAGCGCGCAAGTGTGTTCTATACACACGCAAATCTTTCATTAAAACGAACAATGTTTAAACACAGTTTAGAGATCAGATTCATTGCATAGTATAGACAACTTTTGTATTGTTTTTATATTGATACCTTTAAGTAAATATGGTGTTAATTGTTCCTTTTGTGCACTGTAAAACCGTAAAAGTTGTAATGAGTTTTTAATTGAGGAAACCGATCACTTCATTTAAGTTTAAAAATCAATAGTTCTGAATGCTTAGTGAAACTTAACCATATTGGTTTAAACCATTTAAATTAATAACATTGACTTCTCTTTCCTGCTAGCTAACTAGCTGCTTAAAGCACATGTGCTGATACAATAAAACACTATCAATGCAATCAACAAATGTCAATACTACTTTTAAACAGAGCAGTATAAAGATTGGTCCATCTTCGACTTAACCACAGGCTCTATTCTTCAGCATAACCTCCAGAAACAATTTTTAAGTCTCAACATAACAGCAAGCACAAACAGATCTCCCCTTACACAAGTCTTGTGTAAAAATGCATAAAAGAGACTGAACTGAAGCAAAGCATGCTGGGAACTATTAATCTGCTCTAACTATTTCAGTTTGAGTTCTTCTAAATATAATTTTTGTGGCCAGTATAAATCAGACTTTATGTGTCACTGATTAAGTTAAATGCTTTGGTCATTGCATTCAGCGCTCAGCCGACATGTCTGTGATTGGTTACAATGCTCAACACTGTTGATTGAGCATGTTGTAATTAGAAACTTTTGATGCACGCTCACACACATATACTAAGCGTTAGCATAAATTGTGAGATGTGAGTAAAACTGGCATACTGTTTTTAAAGATGAAATTTTAAACACTATCAAAATGTATACAAAAATTCCCAATTTTGTATTGCCCAGGCGTTGGAGAATCTATTTCTGATTTAAATCATCTCATTTGCTCTTCCTCCTGTTACTGTCTGCGATAAAGGGATGAACCACTGACTGAAAGTGCAATGGAGCGTTGGATCCGCTTTGGGGAATGAGTACACTCTCTTTTTCTTTTGTTTTCTCTCACCCATTCTCTTTCTCACCCCTGTAGCCCCCTCGACTCCCCTCAGATGCCTTGCCTGTTGCCAAGGTCTCTCTTTTTTTTTTACCCTTTTTGCTCCTCTCCTCCTTTGCTCCACATCCCTTGTTCCCATGCTGGTGTCCTGCCTGGAAGAGTTCGGCTTGGCCGAGCATACCAGCCCACCTTGAGTCTCAACCCCTCAACTAAATCCTTCATCTTTCCAATAAACTTTCTCTCCTTCTTTCAGTTCCTGTGACTTCACTATATACTGTCTTCTCAAAACCTTCCAAGTCCTTGTCTTCGTGTATTTTTTCCCAATCTCTTATCATAGCTCCTCAGATGAACCTACTGCTGGCCGCCTCAGGGCAGCTCTACATAAATATGCCCTTTCCTTGTTGTTTGACTTCAGAGTTCTTATGAGGTTCCTTCACTGCCGAGTCCATCAGGACCCCCAACTTTCACCTTCACCAGTCCTGAAGCTCGAGGAGCCAATTAGGTCACCTTCACTGACCCCAGCCCTCACAGCTCCCTTTCCTTTCCCAGCATGTTTTCATGTTGTTCTGTGGATAGCCTGGCATTGTTGATCAATTATCAGGTCCATTTAGCAATTATGTTGCTGTGTACAGTAAGACTGAAGCGAGATTGCGTGGCTCACTTGGTATGCGTGCCTTGTTGGAGCTGCTCTGTATTCATCCGCCGTGGTTGTGAAATTGTTCGTGTTTTAATTATTCTCTTTTATAAAGGGATCAAAGGTGCTGCTGGCAGGGTCGGCCCCTATTTTCATTCATGTTCGCGCTAAGGCGTATACTCCCACACAACCTTCTTTTTTTTTTTACTATGAATATGTTCTATTATTAAAAGCGTGAAGCGCCTGCTGTAATGGTATAATGACTCCAGTTTGGCTTCAGCGCTGCAGGATTTAATCAGACACAATTTATGTGGTAGACATTATATGGATCTTGTAGGATAATCTACTGTGTCTGTATTTAATCATTTAATGATTTAATCATTTAAGATCTCGTGCCTTTTTTGTATTCGTAGCGGTTCTGTGAAAAAAAACCCCAATATGATAACTGATTAAAGGGAAATTTTGTCACTTACTCTAATTACCCTAATTTCGCACCAAACCTGTATGACTTTCATTTTTCTGCAGAACACAAAAGATAATATTTAGGTTGATAGACAAACAGTTTTGGTTACCACAGAATTCCACTTTATCAACGAAAAATACAGAGAAATTTCTCAAATGTGATCTTATTTTATGTCATACAGAAGACAAAGTCACACATGTTTATATGATAAATAGAATTTTCAGTTTTTGGTGATCTATCCCTTCAAGCATATTACCTGCAAATAGCAATATATATTGCCAAGATTTGCTGTCAAAAGTCCTGAATTTATGAGAATTAAAAAGACTTATTGTTGCATAAGAAAACATAAAATAGATTCAAAATTTGCTTTTATTTATTAAATCCCTTTTTTCTCCAAATTCATTCATTCAGATTCTTTCATTTATATTATTTCAGTATTTTACAGTATAATTGTTGTTTGTTTTAGTTTGCATTTTTAGATTTTAATATTTAATTCTATTTGTAAATAAATAATTTATGCATACAATTTATGCAAACCATTTTCTGATCTGTTTTTTTAGTCCGTCTGAATTAAACTTTGCACAGGATGCATTTCTATATTTTGTCTTTCCCATATTTACATTTTTTTATTGTTGGATTGTAGTAATTGTAATAAATCACACAAAATTGACACATTCAATTGACAGCCCCTAGTGCATGAATCTGTTAAGTATTTATTCTTCCTCTTCAGTAAACTGAGTTCTTCTTCATCATTATTCATGCATGCACTGAAGTCCACGGCAGATCTCAGTTCAAGGGAAGCAGCCACAGTGAATACGACCATGATTACCACAGTTTACAGGGCCTAGCACCCCACCTCCCCACCCCCCACTCGTTCTCTAATACTCAGGGCATTTTCATTTTTCAGACTATCTGACAAAGCCTGACACTTTAACCTCTCTCTGCTGATTGCTTTATGTCTCCTGTCCCTTATAGCTTCTTTTTCCCTCTCACTCCCTCACCTTTTTACTCTCAGTTGCCCTCTGTAAAGTAATATGTAAATGGACGAGTTGATCTGCCAGCTTTTAGTAATGTGTGTAGGAAAGTCGTTCTGCATGCTTCATTTTAGTTGACATTTCAGAACCGATTTTATTTACTTGTGTACATGTATTCGCGAGTATGTGGGTGTGTTAATTGAGATGTGTTATGCAGCTCCAGGGTGTTGATCATAAGGCCTTGTCTGAGTTTCGTATGACTGATTCCTGATCGATTCGGCCTGTCGTGGAGATTGAGCACCAATACTCAGTCACAGTTATTGATCAGCTCACTGGTTGTGTCATCGCTCGAGTCGCTGTGTGGAGGAGGAGAGGGACCCGTAAACACATTTCCTTTACTTATTGCACTTTCATCTCTGCCGCACTGTAAAGAGAGTGTGCTATGACTGGAAGCTCAGCTACACATAATTATTGGTGTCTGTGAATTATAGCAGTTTGAATATTATAACTAGGGCATAATGTTGTCTGACACTGTCAAAGTTCAGCTGCAGTTCTCAGATGCTATAATTGCATGATTTAGTCTTGCTAACCTTTTTCTCCAGAAAGTTTAACCATCTAAGAGTTCGATTACGCTGGTTTTTCAGCGGCTTTCATCCTAAAAACTTGTGTACTTTGAGTAATTGCGGTGCATTCCCCCTCAATTTGAAATTATTATTATAATTTTTTAAGTTGGTTTGAATTGATGTTGTCATTTGTGTGGTTACACTCTGTGGTTCAAACTTACCAAACACAGAACATTTTGATCATTTCTTATTTTACACTACTGTTCAAAAGTTTGGGGACAGAAAGTTTTTCTTTTTTTATGTTTCTGAAGTCAAAATACCAAAAGTATTCAAAAGATACAGGATTCAGAAGATACAGACATATTATTAAAATTTTAAACTGTATTCTATTTAAATTAATTTGTCTGTGATGGCAAAGCTGAATTTTCAGCAGGCATTACTAGAGTCTTTAGTAACTCAAAATCCTTCGGAAATAAATCTAATGTTCTGTCTCATTTTTATCAATGCCGGAAACAGTTGTGCTGCTTAATATTTTTGTGAAAAACAGGATATACAGTAAGCATACTGTTACACATGGAAGTAATATTGTTACATACATTCTTTTAAATATTCACTAAATGTTTTAAAAAAAATTTTCACTTTAATAAGATTTCTCCACGAAATAGGCAAGAATAAAATCCTGAATTGGCCGTACCCCATGATTCAATAACAAAGCACTTGAATGCAACAAACTCATAATTACAACTTCAGAAGTGGTTTCCGATAGCACATGAAGGCACAATAAACAACAGAAAGAACTGAAAACAAAACACAGATAACCTGTGACAGTAAGACTTCCATTGAAGAAATTTTCTTGATTTTCAGATCAAAAAATGTGCAGGTATCTAACATTTCTAACTATTGCAATCTCACTATTGTTTTCATATCTCACAAATGCAACTATTTATCTTGCAGTTGTGACTTTTTTTTCTCATAACTGACTTTATTTTAATCCTTATCTCACAATTACCCATTTTATATTTCACTCTAAAGCTTTCCTCTTCCATAATAGGCCCATTCGCACATAGAAAAATAAAAGACTATATTTGCATCCACACCAACAGACCATATTGTTTTGTTTATTCTGCTGCAGTTATGTCATCGATCACTTTAAATTCTCTTTAAACTTTGCTGGGTGGAATCTGATTGGCTGTCAGTGTCTTTATCGATCATCTGCTGAAAAAAAAAAAAAAATCTGAAAATGATTCCAACCAAATGTGTTTTATCATAAAAGTTGTTGTATGTATTTCAGTATTCTGATAGAATTAGATTAACAACCAATAAATATCCAATACCAATCTCTAATGAAATTAAACATGAAACTGATCCTCAGATTAGTTTCTGAATGTTTAATCCTGAGAAAACAAGAGAAAAGGTCAAACAAACTCTAGTTATTCTGGTCCAGTGTTCATTTATTCAACTGTGACACCGTAAACGCTCACGACGTGAGATGATTGTCCCTTCAGATGGGCCTGATTGATGAAAATTACATTAGCTTGACAGCTAATTAGCAACTTATGGATGTCTCATCACTGGCCAAGCTTGCAATATTTGTAAATACGACATTTGCTGTCAGATCTTGGATGGACTACGTTATGATAGTTTGATGAAGAGATGATCTTTATCTTCATCTCGAATCACTGTCGATGGTTCAGTATGAAAGCTAATGGAAGGATGGCCTCAGCCAGACCACATCTTGTATTTTCTTGGTTCTGTAATGAGTTTACAACAAAAAAAAAAATGGAGGTAATTTTTTAACTAGGTCATAGTTGTGGGTCAGATACCTAGTTTACTCTCTAAGTTTCTCTGTTTCTCCCTCTGCACTCCATCTGTTTGGCTCCCTTGCTCTTTCTTCCTCTGGTCTGCAGTCTTTCATTAGCCTTTTTCTGTCGTCTCTCTGTCCACCCACTTAACTCTGTATAACCCCCTCCTCATTCTTCTGCTCACTTCCTCCCTCCCTTCTTTCTTTCTCAGACTTCCTCTGCCGCTTCTTCACAAAAGACTCCCAGTGACAGACCTGGCCCGGCCACCTCGCTCTCACATCCTGTACTTCTTCTCCTCCGTGGCCTCCTCTCATCCCTCGCTCGCGTTCCTTCTCAGGCACACACACGTTCGCAGTCAAGAAAGACCAATTAAAACCCATCTTGTCTTCTTGCTGTCTCCCACCAAACTCTCTCTAGGGCCACTAATTAAAGCAGAACCCTTTCTTTACCTCCCTCCATGTGTCTGTCTCTCCGCTCTCTAACCCTTCTCTCTCTCCGTCCTCACCTCTCTTCCACGGTCTGTAGTTGAGCTGCACTTCTTAAGTACCTGTGAACTGCAAACTTTTTCTTTTTTCCATTCTTTTTTTTTCTTCCTTTCGGTTTGGATTCCTTCCTTCCTTCCTTTCTTTAATTTCTGTCATTATTTTCTTCTGTCATTCATACTTTCTTTTCATCTGTCTGTCTTGCTATCTTTTTCACTGTCTTTTTTCTTCCTTTTTCTTTCTTTCTCTTTCTTTATATTTTTCTCTCTCCCTACTCTTATTTTGTTCTTTGCTTCTGTCATTGCCTCTGCCTGTCTTTCTCCAAAATGTTTTTATTATTTTTGTTCATCCTTTCATATTTTCTTTTGTTTATTCATTCTTTTGTTCATTGTCATTCTTTCTATTTTTAGTTTTTCTTGCTTTCTTTTTTGTTCCTCCTTTCTTAATTTCCTGCATTCATACTTTCATTTGTCTGTCTTGCTATCTTTTTGACTTTTCTTTATTTTTCTGTCATTCTGTTCACCTTGTTTTGTTCCTACTTTTTCCTTTTCTTTTTTCTTTCTTAATATTTTTCTCTCTCTCTATTTTTCTTTAATTCATTCGTTCTTGGTTCTACCTGTCTTTTTTCCATATTTCTCTCATTATGTTTGTTCATCTTTTATTTTGTTCATAATTTTTTTGTTCATTTTCATTCATTCTTTCGGTCTGTTATATATTTTTTGGTTTTTCTTTCTTTTTTGTCTAATTTCCTTTTATCTCTCTCGGTTTCTCTTTCCATCTTTAATTTTTAATCCTTTTATGATTTTCTTTTTCTTTTCTTTTATTTCTTTGTGTCTTTCTTTCTTGCTTTCATTTCATTGATGGTATCTTGTACACACTTCCTCCTCTTAAAATCAACAGTGTGTAAACAAATGGAAGCGTGAATTTATTTACCAAGCCACTAAGGGCCATTCTATGCTAATTCTTCCCCTATTAGTGCGACTTGACTTTTGACTTTGGGCGTGTGGCAAGCGAAGGAAGGAAACCCTCACTAATTAGCATGAAGCTGTTATTAAGAGCCATGGTCCGTATCTGCTGCTGTGTGAATCTCTTGACCTTTCTGAATTCCTCAGGGGTTCTCTTTCCTTTCAGTGTTATTGTGAACTATCACTCCAGTAACACGAAAACTTGCTTAATTTAGCTTGCCCATCTTTACAATTACAAGATTTGGCTGCATCCCTCTGTCTGTATCATCTGGTATAACTCATTTTCTGACGCGTTAAAGCATTTGTTTCCCAGCAGTGACTGATCACTAAATATTCCACGGAGCGGCCAAGCGAGTGTGATTCAGTGCGGATCTTGCTGACGCATCTGAAATCTGTTCTGTGGACTTGGAAAAATGCCATTTTTAATGACTGTGGCAATGAATTTCTCTCATGATAGAAATACACCCTCTAATATACCACTCTTTCTCTCTCTCTTGCTCTCAGGTTAACAGGAGATGATTACTCTGTCCAGGTCAATCTGAGTGATTATCTGGATATACTGTGTCCACACTATCCCGCCGACCCCCCGTCCAGCGGTCCTGTGGAGACTCTGGCTCTCTACCTGGTGTCTGAGGCCCAGTTCAGGGGCTGCGTGGAGACTAAAGAGGCCATTAAGAGATGGGAGTGTAACCAGCCGTACGCTCCCTACGGTCCTGTCAGGTTCTCTGAAAAGATCCAGCGCTTCACGCCCTTCTCCCTGGGCTTTGAATTCCTGCCTGGACACCATTACTACTATAGCTGTAAGTGAGCTGCAGTTTGGAGAACATACACAAAAACGTCAATCAGGGTGACGGCTTAACCTTGAAATGGATGCATTTGTACTAAATACAACT
The DNA here is from genome assembly GCF_023724105.1 of Carassius gibelio. NCBI lineage: Eukaryota > Metazoa > Chordata > Actinopteri > Cypriniformes > Cyprinidae > Carassius > Carassius gibelio. The sequence continues at coordinate 14,365,978 of NC_068386.1, read as the reverse complement.
TAAATTAAGAGAAATTGTAGTAAATAATGTTTTAACAGCAACTTTAAAAAAAAAAAAATTGACTACCCTGGTTAGTAGGAGCCCAGTCCCCACTTTTGTGTTTATCTGCATGTGTATCTTCATATAAATCCTAAAAATAATTATAATATTCATTAGCGTATACGTGAAAAATGCTCCTTTTTTTGCTTTCGGCTCTGCCCTTGTCCTCTTTTGGCTCCAAAAAGGAAGGAAAGATGGTCTGTGGCCATAAAATTACATGACAGTTTTCCTGTTTTTATAGATTTGGTTTCGGGCCAAAGCTTTTCAGTTCCCTTCTTTTATTTCTTCTCCCCTTCTGGGTTAGAAAAAAACACTGTTTTCTTATTAATATTTATGTTGGGGAAAAAAAAAGAAAAAAAAGCCTGAAGTATTAAATATTAAACATTTAGTTTGTTTAAAACGAACCGCTTTTAATGCTAGAGCAGTGGTTTATTGTTATTTAGCCATTTTTACTGTTGCTTTTTATAACTTTGGAAGTTTACCATATTCTATCAATGTGCCTGATCTGAAAGAATGGAATAGCATGATGGAGCCGAGAATAGAAAGAGAATCAGTATACTGTAGGAACCCTACGTAGATGAAGAAAACCACTGACACAGGGGTCTTACTGGATGAAGGATGGGAGAAAGTAGAGGAAAGTGTCTCCTTAAAAGAAAGAGTGGGACAAAAAAAGGCCAGAAAGAGGGTGGGAAAAACAGGAAGAGACAGAAAGAGGGGAACATATCTTTACATAAATTACAGCAGTGCTGACCTGGACAATAGAGCATTGTTCCAGCATGAGAGTGTATACACAGCAAAGAGCCATTGTGTCAAACTTCACGAACCCTACCCTACCCTGCTTGTGTGTGTGTGTGTGTGTGTCTATTGTTCACTTCAAAGAAAGTGTAACAATGTGTCTGTCTTTTTAATTGTTTAAGCTCAATCCTGTAGCTGAAAACAAGGGATCAGTGTGTCCGATCTAAATTCAAGTTGTAGTTTGTCTGTGTGTGTTGGTACAAGCAAGAGCATTCCAGGATGAAACAGAAGAGATAACTACTAAAGAGATGTGCTTTCAAGACAAAAACTGGACTTTAATACAGGAAGTACCTGTAAGTGAGTCTCCCATTGGATCGTTTCCTTTTAGATTAACAACATGGATCGAGTTTTCAGCTTCACTGTAACTAATGTAATCAACAGAGAGACATGAGCCAATGACACGATGCCATTTTTTATTGTTGTTAAAAGATACACTTAAAATTTATGTTAAGTTCATTCATTGACTGAATACACTTCTATGAGCATGTTTGTTTCTTTGTCTTAATCTTTGCATTCAGATTTTAAAATAAAAAAGTATTAATATTTCTTATTAATATAATAATAATTATTATTATAAATATTATTATTGTTTTAAAAAATAACAATTAATACAAATAAATATTAAACAGCAAAACCGCTTATTAATATGTAAAAAATGTGCCTGCCAAATTAGTCATGGTGCAACCAACATGCTTAAAAAAAAAGATAAATATACATCAAATTTAAACATTGCGCACATTTCTATAATGAGTGTGTTTTACTTTGTACTAAAATTATCTATTTTTTTATTTCTTAAAAATTATCATAATTTTTATAATTATTAAAAATATAAAATTATTACAATTAATACAAATACATATTAAACTGCAATACTACTTATTCATATTTTTTGTAACTTGCAACATTAAAGTTATTGTGCAAACAACATTGCAAAAAAAAAAAAATCATTAAAGCTTATGACTTTTTTTTTGTTGTTGTATGTTTAAAACAATGAGATGTCATGTGGTGCATTCCCAGAAATCTAATGATATTTATGAATTTTCAATTCATGATACTTCTTTTAAAAAGATTAAATTCAGTTATAAATAATACAGTGTAAGGAGTGCAACTTTTTACTTGATTAAACCAGACATGTATGAGAGCAATTAATTTAAACTTTTCTTGAATTTTTTTTTTTTTTAAAGAATTTCAAACCATCTGAAACAAACATAAACACAGAACTCTATGTACTGAGTACACTGCTTAAAATCATGGCACATGTGTTTTAAACTAGATTTCTAAAATGTTTTTTTTTCTTGCGTTTATCATGGGCACTTTGTCGTTGACCCCCATACCAAATACAAAGACAAATTTGTTCATTTTTTCAATTAAACGTCCCACTTAAAATTTCTATGCTGCTAATATAATTTTTGAAGAAAAAAAATGCATTAAAAAATAAATAAAAATAGAGGCAGTTTTATGAGTGGTCTCAGACTTTTGGTTTGAAATCCAGAATCACTCAAATGCCTTGAACACAAACCCAAAAGATATGGTCGAATGCATTTTGGGTTTCAGAAAACCAAAACACACACACACACACACACACAGACCTTCGCTGTAGTCAGCCGTTCTCATTATCGTCGATGTGGAATTACTGCGCATACTAAATGGATGTATCTGCGGTTGTTAGACGTTCGGTTAAAAGCTTCTCTACTAGACGAAAATGGCTGCTGCTGTGGTGTGTGTTACTGAAATGGCTGTTATAAATTTATGGTTATGATTAAACATTGAGTCAGAGACGCTCTTTAAAACGGCAGACCCACTCAAGCCTGAACCTCCAGACCTGCTGCTCAGATTCTGGGAAGAGATTCATTATAGGTTTACAGCATTCATAACATGGCCTGATGCTAATGAGGTATGCATATGCAGAAACACACGGCATTACCGAGCACATGCTGTGTTGCAGTGGGTGTGTGTGTGTGTGTTTGTGTGTGTGTGTACATATGTGTACATATACATTAATTCTATCTGTATCTACAACTGTAACGTCAGAATTACCCTTGATGTTAATGCAGAATGCTAAAAAAAAACATCAGCAGGCTCTAGCAGAAGTCATCACGTTAAAGGTGCAGTGAGGATTTTTCTTTTTCTTTTTCTTTTTTTTAACGTAGAAATTAATACTTTCTTATTTTGCAAAATACATTAAAATGGTGTGCACTCAAAAAACTAATCAGTAGCCTATTAAAATAGTAATTTTAATATAGTATTTAGTTAAATAGGGCTTTTCATTATTTGTTTTCGATTTATACAAATTATGGTGACTGAAATATAGCATTTTTGTGGAGTTATTGGTGATATTTAGTGTAAAATGATTTGTTCAAATGCTGTAATGCTGTCTCCCTAATTAGGTTTCTGAATATTTGTGTCCGATTAATACAGCTGTTTGACCAATAAAATATTAAATAAATATTAAATAAATAATCTTGAATTTAGATGAAATGCAGTAGCTACACATTTTGTCAAAATTGTGTTATGACTAAAACTGACAGGTTCAGCTTAACTTTAAAACTAAACTTTGAGGCCTTCAGTTCCTGTGTTGAACCACTTTTTCAAAAAGCTGCTTTTGACTGCAGTCGAACAACTTGAAATGAGCAGCTTGACAAGCTGCAGTTCCAGTGCAGCTGTAAATGAAGATCATTATATGTTCTCTTCCTAAAGGGCCTAAGCGCCCCGAGAACCTTTCATTTGCAGTAAAGAACAAAGCATAAATGTAGTGTAATGTAAAATATACACCCATTATCATCAACATCCGCAATGTTTCATAATCCGGGCACGTTTAATTCTTTTTTTCCCACTGAGGAAATGTTAGACTGTGTTTGAGCATTCTGATGCAACTCTGTTGTGGAATTTTCTTCAAAATGAATATATGCCGTCACGCTGGGATCACACTTCGAGATGAGCTGAAAGTAAATATGACCTCCAGGTGTATAAATAATGTTGTAACGGTGTAATCATGTACGCTTATGAGGTGTGAATGTCTGCGTGGAGCCCGTCTGACTGCATCCGAGTGTCCATCATTTGTGGAACGGCTCACAGTCGGTCGTTACAGCTCCTGCGTGTGCTAATGGATTAGCCATTCCATCAGAGTCAAGAAGTCTTTTTATGGCCCTGGGTTATGTGTGTTTTTGTGTTTTTGTGCAAGGAGTCTAAAGCATCGATTTGGTGGCAACAAATGTAGATTCCTCTGTCCCAGTGTCAAAGACATCAGTCTGCTATTTTACTCTCTCTCTTTGTCTTTCTTTCCTTCCAGCCCTGTCCACAGATGACGGACCCCCCCTCCCATGTATGAAACTACGAGTCACTGTGTGTTGTCCACCGAGTAAGTACAGTCATTTCTTCATCCTCCAAATTTTTTTTTTTTTTTTTTTGGTTGACCTTTTTTTTTCTTGGGGAAAAAAATCATGTCACACCCCCCACCCCACCACCACCACACACACACATCCTCTCACGCCATCAGACACAACCCTTCTCTCTGCACGCAACCTCCTCTCTGCCTACCTTCTGCAGATATGTCCTCATCTTTCCATTCCCCCTCTTCTGCTAATGCATTCTTTTTCTGGCTCATCATTCTATTTTGCCTCCTTCTCTTTTTTTTCTGCAACACAATGGTTTAAATGGAGGTTAAAGCAGCAAATAGAAAAGAAAGTCTCATACTTGTCTTGGGCTGAACAGTCACCTGATGTTGTTGTACATGGAAAACAACACATTAATTTTCAAATTTTATAGATATGCATGCATGCATAATATGCATAATATTTAAAATAAACAACAATAAAATAATACATTTGTTAAAATTGGAATTAGTTTGTATTTATTTCTGTAGATAATTTACCAAAAAAATCAGTCAACCTGTCTGTTGAATAATAATAATAATGTTATAACATATTTATATTATAATAAACATTAATTTGTTTTGAAATTAGAATCTGTATTGTATGTTTTTTTTAGATAATATAACAATGTAATTTGTATACAAATATTCTTTGTATATAAAACATGATTTTATTTATAAATATTTTTATATTAAGTAATAATAATAATTAGTAGTAGTAGTAGTAGTAGTTGTAGTAATTAGAATTACAATAAACATAATTATAATATAATACATTTGTTTCAAAATTTTATTTTTTTGTAGATAAACAATATAGAAAAAATAATCTGTATAGTCAAGTGACTTTAAATGTGTGTGTGTGTGTGTGTGTGTGTGTGTGTGTATATATATATATATATATATATATATATATATATATATATATATATATATATATATATATATATATATATATATATATATATATATATATATATATATGGTACAGCAACAAAATCACATTTATTGTAAACTGTTGTCAATTGATATTTATTTTTTAAATTATATTTGGCAAATAAAAATTTTTGTTATAGCATGATGTTTGAAAGCTTGTGTGTGTGTGTGTCTGTCTGTGCGTGTGTGTGTGTGTCTGTGTGTGTGTGTGCGTGTATGTGTGTGTGTGTGTGTGTGCGTGCCCTGTGCGTGGAGAGAGGCTGGCTCTCAGACCCCTGCAGTTATGTTGACCTTCCGCTCGGCTTGGCTGATGCGGGATCAGCAGGGAATGCCGCCCAGTAAGAGTGGGAATGGCAGTCCCGTCCGTAAGCCGTCCGACCCAATTCCACCTCCTGCTTCACACACATGCACATACACACACACACTGCCTCAGAAGCTGTCTAACCCAATATCCAAGTCCTGTCATGGCCCCAAACCTGCCTTCTGGCCTCTCACAGCTCTCCAACTTTTCTTGCCACCATTTGTAGTAAATCAGCTCTGAAAATATTTGACATTTGGCTAGTTTGACTTGAGATCAATAGCACTGTATTTAAATATCTCAGTGACTTTTTCGTAGTTTGAAAAGTGGATAACCATTGCGTTTGTTCAAGTAAATCAAACAGAAACGCTCTGTTGTGAAATCAAATTCTTGAAGCCTTTAAGATGTTTTGCTTCTTTCTGAGTGTTGCGTAACCTTCAGTGAGAAATATCTAGTTTCTAGTTTGTGGTTGGAGCAGAAAATGTTTCTGCGATTGATTTGAAATGTTTGTATGTGAAACATCTGTAGCTGAGAATGATCTGAGGTGGATGTGTTTGTGTTTGGAGCAAATCTTTGATAGAGAAAGATGGAGTTTTTCTTCATTCATTTGAATTAACATTTACTTTATCCGTGGTAGATGCTTTAATGAATGCGTGGAATGACAACTTTTCTTCCTCGTCTTTGCACATTTTCCCCTTCTCATGCTCTCGCTTCAGATGGTCCATCTCTTTTATCCCTCTCTTTCCCTTTCTCCCTATCTTTCCCCCTCTTTTTCTGTTCTCTGACCGAAACTAATCCAGACTAAACTGTAGCATCCCTGCTTCTCCCTCCCTCCTTTTCTCTTTCTTTCTCCTCCAAGTGTTTAGTCATTCCTGGAGTGGCACTAATCTCCCCCACACTTTCTTTTAGTCTTTTCCTTCCCTCCCTCATTTTTATGATCTGTCGTTACCAGAGCAAAACTAATCAGAGTCTTATCCACTACACTTTCTCCGAGTCTCTTTACGAACTCTGTCCATTTCTGGATTTCATCTCATGTTTCATTCTGTCTAGCCCTTGCATCATGTTCTTGAATAGTTATAGACACATCTATTTATATTCATTCATATATATATTTATATATATTTGACCATTTCTAAGCATTTTGGTTGACAAATGTGCTTGGTTGGCCGATTAACGTAAGTATTCATTAATTCTTGTGTCAGCTTTGTCAATGTGTAATGCACATTTTTAGTATTTCTGTATTGATTTTGAGTAAATATTGTACAGAAGGAATTAGCGGTGTATATAAGACAATAAAATATCATTTTATATAATATCATCATAAAAAATACAACTTATTTTTTAAATTATATTTACGTTTTAGTCTTTTTTTTAATGCAATAATTAAAAAAATGCAATAATTTCTTTTCAAACCGTAATTTTTTTCTTTAGCAGAAGTCAAACTGTCTTCATGTATTCACTTTTATACATACAATTATTATTATTGGCTTCTTTTTTATTCACTCATTTAACGTTTATCATCCATGAAAATTGTAATGTTCGTTTAAATTCAGCAATTTGGTGTGTATTTATTTGGCATTAAATTGTAATATTTATTGGTTTTAACCATGTTTCAACCCTCCTGACATCAAATAAAATGTATTGTTTTCTACAAGCCTAAAAAGAGCATTTAAAATTAAGATCTGGACTTATTATCCACCTTTGCTTTCAAATATCTCTGCATTCTCCACCACATTTGGCTTTTAGCCCCTTTGTATTTTCCTCATACCTTCTTGCACACCTTTACAGCATTTTCCCTGTGCGGTTTTCCTCTGATCACTTGCATGTAAAGATGAATGAATAGAGAGGTGTGTGACGGGACTTTGCGCCAGGGCATGTTTAGCACAGCTGATGTTTGTTCCTCCTGGTAGCGCCACAAACCGACTTCAGTTCCTTCCTGCGGATGGTCTTTTATCTGACAGTCCGTGTTCGACTTCGAGTCCTGTCGGTGTTTGCCTCAGAACCAGAGCCGTGGAAACAACGTTACAGCCGCAGCCGGGGCTAAATCTCAGTCACGCGGCACCAGCAGCAAGCTGTATTTAAAGTTTAATTAAGTCGATCTCATTTCGCTAGGTCATTTGAGCCTTAATGACTAGGCTCATGGGAAACAGAACATGCAAATAGATCAGTAATACCAGAGGGAATCAGGTCACAAGTTGGTTGGAAGGTCGGTTAACGCTGTGAAATTAGCCTTTATATTCATTTGAAACGTATTGAGCTGTATGTGAATTATTAAAAGTCTGACTGAATGTAGCGCTCATTATAGACCATGACGGATTCTGCTGTTCATGGAGTGTAACAGTGAAATTGTTCCCCCTGACAGCAACGGTTTCATGCTTGAAGGATCCCCAAAAGCTGCCAATGTGTCGAACTCGTGTGTGTGCATATATCGCAAAATGCACCAATGCTCGTAAGAAAAGCTTTATAACGTTTATACCTGGATTTTGGTAGCAAGACACCTCGCTCAAATTGTAAAAGTGCAACTAAATCCAAAAACTTGCCAATATTCGGTCTTGATTGAGTGGCGCCTCATGGAAAACAGCTCCCGGGTGCCCCTCGTCTTTCATCCCATTCACTTTGCTCCGCTCCCTGCACTTTCTCGGGGGAAACTTGTCAAAACATTAATTCTGCTGTTGTTTTTTTCCCCTCAGCGTCTTACTCGGTCCTTCTCTCCCCTGCTGTGAAAAACCATTTCAGTCAGTTCTACTTTCTCTCTAATTGATCCCTGTCTTTTTCAACTCTTTTTAACTCGCTCGGTCCTGCTGTGAGCGCACCATTTCCTTTTTCCAGTTTCTGGCCGTTTCTCATCTTTTTAATTGTTTCAAAAACCCGAAACTCTGTTCGTTTTGCGCTGCCCACCTCAGTGGATGCCTCGTCCTCCCCCTTTTTTTCACCTCTCTCGCCTTGTTAGATTTGTCATTCACCAGAGCGTTTTTTCCAAAGCGGGAAAAAATAATAAAAACCACTAATTCGGTGCCTTTACACAAGTGTAGTTTTTCCTTGAAGTGACCGATTTTTCCGCAAATATAAATGGGAAAATTAAAGTTACATTTTCGTCATGCGAGTTGAATTATTTCATTTTGTAATAACAAAGTAAAGGGTAAAATTGCAGTAAATGCAGAAGTAGGGAAGCCCTCTTTTCTTCTTTAAATCTCTCGTATCCTCTTCCCGGGCGTTCTCTGCATCTTACCATGGCAGCCATGTTTTAAGGAAAGCGCAACTGCAGCCATTTTGTGCTTGAAAACAAAAACTGCCATTTTGTTGAAGCAAACATTTCATTTAACTTTAGTAAGAGAGAAAAATAGGTTTAAACCTTTGTCGAAATAATATATTTTTCTTCAAGACTAATGATCTTCTCTTTTTTTTCATTTCAGTTTAAGGTGCCTTTTCTGTTCAAAACAACGTGAAAAATTAGGTACTTTGGTATATTTGAATTGTAATTATAGAAGATATAGAAGAGCTTTATTTTTATTTTAACTTTTTTGTGTGTTGTCAAATGTAAACAACTTAATTTAATTCACGCTGTTTTTGTGTTTTGCAGAATGTATTTTATTTAAATTTGTTTAATTGTCTTAGTAATGATTTTCTTCTTATTTATTTATGATATTTTTGGTTAAAATACAGATTTTAGATTAGTCCTATTATATAATTCCATGCCCTTGTCATGTAAATTAGCATTAAAATGAATTAAAAATTTGATTAAAATTAAAACTCGTGTTCCAAAGTTAGGATTTGTAGAAAGATAAAAGTGGACAAAAAGTAGCAGAATGTTACATGATCCATAGCTATATGATAAAGTCAAACCGTGTTTGATTAGTGGTTCATTATAAATGCATTACATTTAGCCTATGCATTGTTTTTTTACTTTTAATTGACTATAATTAAATTTTAAACATTCTATAGTTTTGTTGCTCATTCTAAGTCATGTTCTATTGTTTTATTTGCACACATTTTTTCTTATTTTTCTTGGCTGTAAACATTGACGAAAGGCAGTGTCCTCATCAGAAGAAGGTATTTTATCTCTCCGTGTAGTCAAGTGTTAATGATGGGTTAAACTAACTTGAACTAATGTGTGTTAACTTGATTTTGCTTAACGAGCAGCCAATTAGTTGACGTGAAATGCTTTTGGAAAACTGACATGTCCTGCGGTGGGACATGCTATGCTTCATTTAAAACCTCGTAAACCATTTTTCCAAATATTTCATAATTATTATGCATGCAGTTTGTGTGACCAGATTAACTGAGAAAGTACATGAAATTAATTTAAACCCTTCTATCTATAACTATTGTTATTTGTCCATTTTATACAAACATACCCGTGAAGGCAAGAAGTTGATTCCAAAATTGAAAATCTAAAAAGGGCACAGTCATAGAATACCACTTCACACGCGTGAATTTAACAGTTTTCATGTAAATTTTTTTTTTAAGTTTATCTTAATGTTTGTTTTTACACTTGTCTTCCACTTTTAACTCGCTCTGTAGTTTTCCTCAACATTTTTCTGCTCTTGTTGAGTCTGCTATGCTCCACTTTCCTCCACATCTGCGATATCTCTGTATGTCTCTCTCTCTCTCTTTCTCTCTCTCTCTCCATTCATCTTTTCTCCATTATGTTTCTCAGTCTGACCCCCTGTTGAGAGAGTGACACACAGACACAAACTCCCTCCCTCTTTCCCACTCTCGTCTCTTTCCTTTTGCCGTCTGACCTTCTTTCAGGTTCTCTTCCTTGTTTGTTCTCCCTCTGCTTTTCTCACACTTCCTCATCTCGTCTTTTCACTTCTGTCTTCTCCTGTGTTTCGCTCCATCACTCTATCTTTGTTGCTTTTGTGGCCCTTCTCTGTTCAGTCTTGTATCTCTTGCTCCTTTTCCCCATCTAAATCTTTCCTTTCCGCACTCCTCTCTTTTGTTCATCTTTCCCTTCCACCTTTTTTGTTTCTTGCAGAATCTTTCATCTCCTTCCACCTTCATTTTTTTTTTCTGCTATCTTTCCGTGTGCGACCTTTAAGAGAATTTGCATTGAGGACGTATTTTGGGGTTGCGCAGCCGTTGGTAATTTTTCACTATGTTTCTGCCTGAGTAATGGTAAATGTGTCTCTATGTGTATTTTTTGCCTCATTTGTTTTCAAGAATGATGTTCGAAGTTTGTTGTTCTACAAAAAAATAAATAAAAATAGAAATCACTTGCGTCTCACATGTCTCTTCCTCTTTCTCCCTCCCTCCCTCTCTATATATGTTGTAGCAACAGCTGGATCATCAAGACGAGAAGGTTAGTGTTTATTGGCATACAGTTTACTTGTAAAGTCCCTTGGTTTATAATATGATGTAACTACAAAACTTTTTTTTATTATTAATAAAGCTAATTATTATAATTTTTTTATTATTGAATAATATTGTGTGTGTGTGTGTGTGTGTGTGTGTGTGTTAACAATATCAAAGTAAAGAGTTGCTCAAGTCTGATTTTGTGGTGGCCATGCTTTAAAAATCAATTATTATAATCTTAATTTAATTGTTTAAAGATTTTGAATATCTGACAGTAATTATTGTTGAGGTTTACTGAAAGGTTAACTTTGCCTGGTTCAAATGTTTGAAAATGATTAACAGTTGAAAACATTCGTTAGAAATTAATGAAAGTGACCAAATGTAGTCATTTACATTACTTAAAATAATTGAAATGGTTACACTACTTAATACAAACACTTTTATATTTTTGTTGATCATATAATTTTTTTCATATCAGGTTTTGTGTGTGCCCTTGCCACACCAGGAATAATATGAAACAATATAATTGGAATTAGATTTTGCATATACCTAATGCAAAATTATTTTTTATCATTGATTTAATTTTTTATGACCACTATAAACAGTATAAAGTCTATATTTTATGCATATAAAACTGCATTTTTAGATTTCAGGAGCCATAAAGATGCTAGATGAATGTAAATGTTAAAATGGGTAAAAACAATTACATTTCCATTATGTGCCAATACGGATTGATTTACAAAATCTCAGATGCTAATATAGTGTGCTTCCCAAATATATGTGTGCAAGTGTGTTTGTTTGTTTTGCATTTGTATTTTTACATCATATTTATTTGTTTGTCTGTTACCTTTTTATGATTATTATAGACACAGAGAGACCATCACCCAGCAGTGCTGTCCGTCCAGTGACTTTCTCTCCTCCTCATCTTCCTCTTATTGTCTTATTTTCTCTAATATTTCTTTTTAAAACCTAAATACAAGTGCTCCATAACCAGTTGCATTACAGTAAATTCTTGCTCTACTTCTGTGGATTACACACACACACACAGACTCTCTTTCTCATACTCCTTTTCTCTGTCATTTTTGTCACACTATTAATCTCCATCCCTCAATTTCCACTTTCTGGTTGTCTCTCTCTCTCGGTCCACTCTCAGTGGCTCTTTACTCCTGTCTGTTCTGCTGAAAGTTCACTCTGTAACAGAGCGACACTAATCTACCTTCAAAGAGCTTATCTTACTGTTCATTTTCTTTTAATCCTTCTGTCCTTGAGAGTCAGACATTCCTTTACAAGCCCCTGCTCCCCCCCTCTGTCCTACTGTACAACAAACTGAGCCAAAGATGAGGAGGATGAAGCTCCCGCTCCTGCTGTTTGTACTACTGAGTGAAAGACCAGGGACAGATCAGAAGTGACCATTCCCATGTGTGAGCACTGCCATATCCAGTCATCAACAGCTTGGGGGGAAAATACTTAGTGTACATAATTTTTTTTTCTCTCTTTGAAGAATATATATATATATATATATATACATACATACACACACACACACACACACACACACACACACACACACATACAAACATGCATTGAAACCAAAGCCAGACCACAACATAACATTTTTCTTTGTTGCTGTATTGACTTCACGCAACCTGGCAGAACTCTGGAATTACGTGGAATATCCTGGAATTGTTGTGTCTTGAATTTATTTCGAATTTATTTGGAATTTGTAATTTGCGTGACTGAGTGACGGCCTCCATGGACCACACAGGAAGAGAAGAAACCACTTCCTGTTTGTCACTTGTGGGAAATGTATGATCAGTCACTTCCCAGTATGGACTCCTCTGATTGGTCTGCGTGTTTCTTAACTCTCTGTAAAGCAAGCAGTTTAATAAGGCACTTAATCAGGTTCATACAACATTGGTTGTTTCCACACATGATTGTTTGTGGGTATGTGAATTATATGTAATGAAAGTGTTCATTTAGTCTACCTTAATAAGGGTATATGCAAAAAGAATAAGCATGAGCAATCAGGTTTTTTTTCCAGTTAGTCTGAAATAATGCATTGATTATAGAGAAAACTATATTTCCTTAGTGTTGTTTAATATCTTTTTTTAACCGTTGTTTTTATCAAGATGTTTTATTTACTGTACTTTTTATTTGAACAATGAATTATACATATTATCATCATATAAGAGAAGCTGGAAATGTTTTTATTTAAATAATTTAAGTATTTTTGTTTGTTTTTTGTTTGTTTGTTTTAAATGTTTGAAATTAATTTTTTTTTTTTACATTTTTTAAATTCAGTTCTAATAATAGTTAAGTCATTTTGTCCACTTTTTGAGTTTTAGAATGTTAATACATTTTCTGATAAATGTTTTGTTTTTGTTTCTCTAGTTTCTGATGGTTTTCTGTTAATTTCATATTTTCAGATGCAAATCATGTCTGCCAAAACAGAACAGTTTACAGATTTTT